>NC_135271.1:7690000-7692500 GCF_051311805.1 Agelaius phoeniceus
GAATAAATTTCACTGGGTGATATATCACAGGACGTCGTCCAAAATGATCTTTGCTAATTTCCCCATCTAGATGGAATAAACGCTGAAAGCGGAGGTAGTTACCTCTTTTGATCGCTGTGTCCTTCATCCACTTCTGAAACTGTTTTCTTGGCTGCTCCTCCGGAGTTTCCTTTTTGCTTTCCCCCCGGAGTGCTGTTCTTATTTGGCTCACTGATTCCAGGCAACCAAAGCAGTCCTGCGCTGTCTGATTGAACAGTGGTCGCACCTTTTGGCCTTCTAATAACTGTTCAAATGCTCTGGGGAAGTTGTTAATTGTCCCCTCTGATAAACGTTCTTTGATCCTTTTCTGATAATGAGCCTGCAGTCGCCCTGCCCTCTGCTGGCCAACGGTTTCCCGGAGACCGTTACCCCTATCAAGGTGGTGTCCAGATGTCCCTATTGTTCCCTTCCCAGCAGCTGGTCCTCCTGGCTGGTGGTTCCCCCCAAGTCCATTGTTCACAGTTCCTGCCTTGGATTGATGACTTGACCCAGGTTCTGATTTCAAGTTCCCAGCTGCTCCCCCACCCACTCCATTCTTCCTGAGCAGCATTCTCCTTTTATCACCAATCTGCTTAGCTGTTTTGGTTGTTAAGTGTTCTGATATGAGCTTATTAATGTTTTTGTGACTCTCGAACTGTACCTGCAGCTTGACAAGTAGATCTTCCTCCTCCTTTGTCCAGCATCTTTTGTGGGCTCCTCAGTTTGATGTTTCTTTCAGTTGGGAAGCATCGATCCTCTCCTGGTTTCTAACCAGTGGATGTGCCAATCTTTTGTGTTGTCCTAGGCCAATTTTAGTCATAAAATCTCTACTGCATACCTCACATATCCACTCTCCCACTGGAGGCCCGCATCCTTCGGACCCTTGCACTTTGCAAAATGACAAACAGTACAGTGATGGTTAAAATTCTCCCTCCCACACTAGGCACACCGAAAGCACACCCACTTCCTCCCGTGAGACCCCTTAAGGTGTTCAATTAGGGCCAACATCGAGTTGAGCCGGGTACCACAGCAAGGACATGGTGGATTTTTGTCAGGAACAGTCACCTTCACGATGTCATCCGGTGCTTGTTCACTGCGGACCTCAGGCACTGGAGGCAATGCCTCTGGTGTACCCTCTTCCCCCTTCCCACTGCCTCCCTTCTCAAGTACATTCTGATCATCGTCCTTAGGGGGACTAGGATTTAAGTCGTCCCCCTCACTCAGTTGTGGTGTAGGCCGTTCAAACACCTCAGGAAACCCGTTCAACACCCCCCCATTAACAGAAACATGAACCACCCCCTGTACATGCTCCTGCAGATCTGACCTATACAGTTCTAGAGAAAAATTCACCAGCAAGCCTAATTCATTTTCTGTCAGTTTGGTGGTTGTAGATGTTACAAAATCATCTCAGGAGGTCTGAGTGCCCACCGATACCCTAGTAAGGTGGAACGGCCGCCCCCAGTTTCCTCCTCCGAGAAACGGATTTGGATTTGGAATAGCCGAGTCATGACCAGATTCAACATCAGGAACGGAATGGGTGGTCAGCCCACCTCTGAACCCGTCACCCCTGTCCAACCAGGGGGCCAGGTTTCAGGTAGTAAGAGAGTCATAGTTACTCCCGCTGCTTACCCGCGCTGCATTGAATTTCTTCACTTTGACATTCAGAGCATTGGGCAGAAATCACATCGCGATGCTTTGTTTTAATTAAACAGTCGGATTCTCCTTGTCCGCACCAGTTCTAAGCCGGCTGCTAGGCACCGGCCGAGGCAGGGCGCCAGCCCAGGGACCCTCTCCAGGGACCCTCCCCCGTGCGAACTGCTCGGCTGACGCTGGCCACAGCCGTGCGCCGCGGGGCCCCGCCGGCAGGAACCGACGGGGCAGCGGCGCGCTACGACGATGGTGGCGGCCCCGGTGCCCAGGCGGGCCACGCGGAGCACACTCACCCGCGCGCGGTGCCTCGTCCTGCCACAGCGCACGCCCAGCCCTTAGAGCCAATCCTTATCCCAAAGTTACAGATCCGGCTTGCCAACTTCCCTTACCTACATTGTTCCAACATGCCAGAGGCTGTTCACCTTGGAGACCTGCTGCGGATATGGGTACGGCCCGGCGTGAGTCTTACACCCTCTCCCCCAGATTTTCACGGGCCAGCGAGAGCTCACCGGACGCTGCCGAACCGCGACACTTTCCAAGGCGCGGGCCCCTCTCTCGGGGCGAACCCTTTCCAGGGCGCCCAGCCCTTCACAAAGAAAAGAGAACTCTCCCCGGGGCTCCTGCTGGCTTCTCCAGGATCGGATGCATCACCGCACTGGGCGCCTCGCGGCGCCTGTCTCCGCCACTCCAGATTCGTGGATCTGAACCCGACTCCCTTTGCTGAGGGTGATTGAGGCCATCACCCACCCTTTCGGAACGGCACTCGCCTATCGCTTAGGACCGACAGACCCATGTTCAACTGCTGTTCACATGGAACCCTGCTCCACTCCGG
>NC_135271.1:7695000-7697500 GCF_051311805.1 Agelaius phoeniceus
CCGCATCCACGGCACGGTCCCGGCGAGGACGAGCTCCACCCCAGCGGCTTGCTCCGGGAGCGGGGAGCAACGGAGTGCTCCCCGAGTCTGCATTTAGGGGGACGAAGGCCCTGCACGGCAACGACGACGACTGCGATGACGACGACTGCGACGACAACGACGCCTGCCGGGCCGCAGTGAAGGGATCGAGGCCTCCTAGGGAAACGCTTCCCTCACCGAACCCCTGACTGCCTTCCCTCGGGCACCAGTGGGACGCCGCTGCTGCCACCACCACCGCCGCCCGCTGCGGGCAATGGGCCAGAGAGGCAACCCCAGCCGTGCCACTAGCGTGGCCCCCGGATGGCTATTGATCATCAAGCGATCCTCAGACAGGCGTAGCCCCGGGAGGAATCCGGGGCTGCACGTGCCTTCGAATGGTCAATGGTCAATGTGTCCTGCAATTCACATTAATTCTCGCAGCTAGCTGCATTCTTCATCGACGCACGAGCCGAGTGATCTACCGCTAAGAGTTGTCTGGCTTTCAGGCACTGCTCATGCCAAGCGGTCCCTTTTTTTGTTACTCTGGGGCCGAGGACGCGGGGGTGCGCGCCTGGCTTTGACCGTACGAGCACACAGAAACAGAAGGGGGAATAAAAACCAACTGGAGCAACCCACGCTTCGAAGGCCGGCCAAGAGTTGGGGGAGCCCGCGCTCCTCACCGCCTCCCCCGTGAGGGGTTACGCTGACCTCACAAATGCCGTCCTTCGGAGGCGGACCAGGCACCCGGGCTCGGCCCAGCTCCACGCAGAGGGCCACGCGGCACGCGCTGGAATGCGGGAGGGCACGGCAGCCCGCCCGCGTCTCACTTTCACGGGATGACACGCACAAAACACACGGCATACGGCTGGGGGCACGCGGCCATCAGCCCCCACACACAGCGGCTCTCCCTTGGCCCCCGACGCCGCAGGCCTCACGGAGTGCCGCTGCAACACTGCGCGGCCGGCTTATCTCTTTCCCCACTGCACGGCCTTTTCCTGGCTCGAGACGGCACGCGACGATGACCAGCCCCTGCCGGCATGCCTCCTGTGGGACTGCTCCCCTGCCGGATGGGTGAGAGACCGGTGGATGCGCTCTGCCGCCAGCCCCGGAGGCAGGCGCCACCAAGAGCCAAGCTGGCATAGCCAGGGCCCAAGGCCTGCCGGACGGCAGACCCCACCGCCACCGGGGCCGCACTCCCAGGACCGCCACCGCCACGTCTCACCGCCGGGGCCCCTTACCTCGGGCACGCACCCGGCAGAAGGCAGGACGGCGCTGAGCTGGGGTGCAAGGCCTGCGCTCCTCATTTGCACGCAGAGACCAGGCGGGGAGAAGCACCCCCGTGGCTGCCCTGCGCGCCTTCCTGCGGCCCACACGCGGCTGGGAAGGGCGATGGAGGATGCGACGAGCGGGGCCCGGGACGGGACCGCCGCCGGCTGACGGCGGGCGCCTTCGGGCTGACTGTCCCCGCAGGGAGGGGACACCCGTCAAGCGGCGCTGCAGCCGCACGGCACGGGATCGCCTGCACTCACGGGCCTCCGCCGCCGGAGGGCCCACTGAGCGCTCGCCCCCACCAGCAGGCGGGCAGTCGAGCCAGGGGACGGCTGGCGGACAACGGCGCTGCCGGTGCGCGTTCGAGGAGAAAAGGCTCCTTGAAGAGAGGAGAGGTGCCGGATGCAGCGCCGCGCATGCCAGAGACCGCGGCGGCGGGTTGAGGAGAGAGAGCGCGGGTGGGCCCCAGGGGCCGCGACCCCGCGGCTGAGGAAGGGCAGAGAGGGCGCGCTCTCTGCCGGTGTCGCCCATTACGGTGAGGCGAGCGGGTCAGCCCCCATGGGCCATGGAGGGGGGGGGCAGGGCGCCCCTCCCCAGCGCGGCATGATTTACCCCCGTGGCGCGGGCGGGACAACGACAGCGACGGACAAGCGCAGCCGGTGGCAACGGGACAACCACTGCAGGGGATCGGTGGGAGTAGCTGCTCCCCACCCCTGAGTGGCACCCCGCATGGCCACGGCCCAGTATGCCTGCTGCCACCACCACCAGCACCACAGCCACCACGGCGGGCCACGCTGAGCCGCCCGAGTCTTTAAACCGCCGCCTGCCCCCGCTGGCCCCTTTCGGCAAACCCATAGCGTTTGACGACGCCGAGGGAAAAAAACTGGGGGGACCGCCGAGGCGCGGAGCACTAGGTACCTGGCCCTGGGGCGAGGGAAACGACCTGCATGGCCCCACTGGGGTGCTTCCCCTGCTGCTGCCTTTGGGGGAGCGTCCACCGGCAGGGGCGCGCCCGACATCTGCTGCCACCACTGCCACATCCTTCTCGGGGCCCGGGGTTTCCCTCAGTAGCCCGGCGCTGCACGCCCAAGAGGACCGTCGTGGCTCGGGCCACCCCGCCACCCAGCTCCCTTGCCCTTGCCACCTCGGCCGCCAACTGGTGCCACAGCCGGATGGCCGGCCGTCGCTCGAGGGGCGCAGCAGCAATGGAAGG
>NC_135271.1:7700000-7760000 GCF_051311805.1 Agelaius phoeniceus
CGCGAGCGCCCGGACAGAGCGCCCGGATGCGCCCGGCCCGCTGGCGAACTCACTCAGTGCCAAACCCTGACCGCCCTGGGCTTCTTGAGCTGCTCTGACCTGCGGGAGCAGCATCGCGGGCGAAGACACAGCGGCAGGCGGCGGCGTGGCAGTGACGGGCGCTGGCGGCAGGGACGGCGGCCGGCCACATCGCGGCCCGGCGGCGCCTGGGGTGGGGAATGGCACCACGCGCGAGGGATGCCCCCCGGCAACAGCCGACCCCAGTGGCTGGCCCTTCCCGTGACACCACGGGCAAGGATCCAGGAGCGCTGCGCAGCTTTTCACCACTCAGATGGAGCTTGAGGCTTCATCTCTCTCTCTCTCTCTCTCTCTCTCTCTTTTCTTCCCGGGGCCCGCGCCCCGGTTCGACACTCGGCCTCGCGCTCGAAATGACAGGCACGGCGTGCGGAACGGGGCTCGGCTGGGGCTGACCCACCCCCCCACCAAAGCTGAGAAAAACCCGCCTGCTGACCGGCCGCCGGTGAGGTTGGGCCGAGCGGGGCCCCGCTCACAGGGAGCAAACCGCGTCCCGGCACGTCCCCCCACCAGGCCATGCAGAACACGCCGGATGTGCTAGAGGAGGCAGCGACTCGATGAGGCGGGCGCGGCCCGGACACCGAGGCCCCTTTTCAGCCGGGGCGGCTCGCTCTGCAGCAGGCGGCGGAACGGCAAAGGAGTGCATGGACCAGGCTCTGTTCCACCTGCGTCCGCGCCCCATTGGGTTCGGGCACTTTCGCCCTCTCTCTTTTCTCTCTCACCTCTCTCCCTTCTCGTGGCTCAGCTCCAGCCGCACCACCGCCCGGCGCGGCTCGCAGCCGGCACCCACACGGGTGCTACCCGGACCGGGGCCGGCACCGGCACGTCGCGTGGGTTTTTAAGGACACCTCAAGGCTTGCGGGACCATGCGGCCGTCACACAGCTCAGGACAGTTAAGATGCCCTTTCCCAGGCCAGCGGGAGGGGCGACACCTCACCTGCGATGGGAAGCAAATTGGAAAGGAGACCGCCCTGCCCGAGCACCGGACCCCCCCCGCCGTGGCTTCCCCGTGACAGAGAAGCCTCGGAAGGAGAGCCGGCCTGCCGGGGGCCCTCTCCGACGCCACCCGAAAAGCCACATCGATCAGGCACGGCTCTGGGAAGGAGCTGCGCGAACAGCAACAAGGGCCCCAAGGCCACGGTCCTGGGACAACGGCGACGGCCGCCCAGCCCACCTGCGGATCAGGTTGCTCGCAGCAGCAGAGGAGAGCGGGGGGGGCCGCCACCTGCCCGCGGCCAAAAACAGCTCCCCTTTTGGCTAGGCAATTGCGGGACTCACCGGCCCCCGCCGGGCCGGGGGGGGACTCGGCAGCTCGCAACACCCCCTTCTGGCCTGGGGAACCTGGCCGAACGTGTGAGAAAAAGTGCCACCGACCTGGCGCCACGGGCCACCGGCCTTCGCCTGGCCTCACGGTGGTTAGCTTCCCTTCCGGAAAAAAAAGCCAGGGGACGGCACGACAAAAAAGGCACATGGAGGCGCCTTCGCAACGACCCGTGCTAGCCACGGGGGCCGCAGGGCCAGGGGCCCGGGGGGAAGCCAAGGTACGCGCCTCACTGCCTCCCCACGACGGACCCACCGGCATCCTGCTTGCGCCTTCGTCACAACGCTTCTCGGTGCCGCGGCTTACGGCCTCGAGAGAAAAATAAAAAGGCCCACGGAGGCCTGGCGGGCGCCCCCCAACTCTGCCCACCTCAACAAAAAGCAATGGACCCGGGGCGGCAAACCCGGCCCTGCCCGGCATAAGCGGCTCAGTTGATCCAGCCAGGACCGAGGTAGGCGAGGCGCCACCGCCTCGCCCAGGACCAGTCCGGGGGGGCTCTCCGTCGGGTGCCAGGCCCGTAAAAAAAAAGAAAAAAACTGGGCCAAAAAATTCTGCCCGCCACAACGTGGGTCTCCGGCTTAAGGTCGAGGAAGGGCGACGGCTTCAACAACGCAGGCCAGGGACCACCGCCGCCGCCAAGGCGGACCCACGGGCCCAAAACAACAGCAAATGATTCTGGAGCAGAGGCATGGCTTGGAGAAAACTCTCCCCTGCTTTGTCTGGGCAATCCTTAACCAGTGTGGTACATGGCTCTTGCTGCCAATTTCTTGCTCAACACTGTGATAGATGAATCTGATTTGTGCTAACAATTGTAACTATATTTTAAATCTTTTAGAAAATATTTGTTAAAAAGTAAGAGAGGAAAAGGATATGGAATTAGTGACACAAAACAGATGTTTTCAGATGTTCATGAGAAAAAAGGATGCAGGATGTAGTTTGAGATAAGTAACATCCCAAAAGGCAATAGGCCTCAGGATAATTAAAGAATCGTCCTTGAAATGGACAAAATTGGGATGATTCCAGGTATCTATGAAATCATAAGGCTTCTTTTTGGAATATAATGCTGGCTTCTATAACACAAGACTTGGGGTGCATGTGCAGCTTGTGGGGTGGTTCAAAGGACAGTGATGATGAGGAGAAGCCTTCGTGGGAAGCGACCACCAAAAGCAAAAGACCCCTTAGAAACAAGCAGAGCATGCACTGTGCAGTACAGTGACATAGATTTCAAGAATCAAAAATAGGAGGAGATTGACAGAAAATTATTGATGAATATGTATTAGCATCCAGTCTAGAAGTTGTCTTTGGATTCTTTATCTTTTGAATGGGAGGCAGGGTGAGAAAACCCCCCTGTATCCTGACTGGTTTTGCTTATGCTTTATCCAAACCACTGCCAAATTATTTTGTATCTGCTTGATTCTATTTGATTGCATGATTTCATATAAAATTGCTGTTCAATTCAAATTGCTGCTCAATTCTAATGTTGGTTTATTAAATTAGACATATAGGGACCTCATTCATAACAACAGCTCACCTCAGTCACCTACCCGTTGGGACTGTGCTTTCTACTGAGCCACTCCTGCCAGAAAAGCAGCTTTAAACACACCTCTAAGAAGGCACTGATCCAGATAAAGCACATGCATTCCCCTCTGCCCAGGGCCAGTCCCCTGTACATCTGGCAGCCTGCAAAATCTAACACCCCCCTCAGGGCCCAACACATTGTTCCAGCCCAAAGCATAAAGGCAATTTGTTTTGTTAAAGCTGAAGTAATTCCTGCAGGTCCTTGGCCTTCCAAGGCCAACACTGCCACTCCGGAGGGAATCCTGTGACCCGAGCATTTGATGGTGACCACACCAAAGCAAGAGGTGGCTCCTTCAGCAGGAGAATGGCACATGGCAATGCTGTGCCTTTGTGTCCCCAGCCTTCCCCCCATTGTTTCAGCAATGGCAGCTACACTTAGGCACCTTCAGCAGAGCTTATTTGTGTTGGCTTAGTGCAGATCAGGACTCCCAGCCCACCTCTAACAGCAGCTTGCAATGACAACAGCACCTGCACACTGAGGTCTTTTGCTGGAGGCAAGCCTGTCACAAGCACACACCCTCTTCCAACTTCCCATCAAACAGAAAGGAGAAGGGCAGGAAAAGGCTACCTTTGGACCAGTCTTCCCCAGCTCTACACATGGGCCAATTCTGGGTAGAAAACTCCTGCCAGTGCTGGCCTTCTTCTTCATGTGGAGAAACTTCTCCCATAGGAACTTAGAGGGAAGCAGCTGAAAGGCAAAAATAAACCAGCTAGAGCCTCAGAGTTGGGCTTGTTCAGAAAGGCTTTTCTTCAACAAGTGGCACTGGTGAACAATTTGTGATCGCATTGTCCAGGACAGTCCTGGAAGCCCTGGAAGTTGCTTGCTGAAATACTCAGCACCAATAAATTAACAATACAGAGTGCAATACACATACTCCAACCACATGTCTCTGTCCCATCAGCTTCTCCATGATTGCATGTGACATGGTTGGGGATTTCTGCTCTTTGGGCATTTCTTTCCTCTTCAGGTTCATTGCATTGAGGCAGTGACCTTTTCAAAGAATGGGGACGAGCTCTCAGAACTGCCCTGACTCCATCCCTGTACAGCACTGAGAACTCACAGCAAGGAGATAGCACTGCTGGCTGAGTCCAAGAGAGGCAAGAAAGGAAAGTTGTACCAAGAGTGAGGAGCACAGGAATGTGTCCAAGTTGTAGTTCTCTCTGTTAATTAGCATTTGTTTTCTCTCTCTGGGCTCACAGACCCCTGCAGAGAAGAAAACAGAGGGATCTCCTGGACAGAGCCTCAGCACTGGGGCATCTTCAGTCAAGTGAGCTGCAGACACCAAGGGACCTTTGTGGCCCTGGCTCCAGGGAGCAGGAAAGAACTGTACAGCCCTCAAGATTCCTACCAATCCAGAGCTTTCAAGAGAAGCCAACTCCTTTGGGAGAGATACCATCAACACATGGTAAACCAAAATCAGGGGACAATTCCCAGCACAGGAAGATTTCCACCATCCTGCAGAACAAAGGTGTGATGGTGTTCACAGGGGTCTTACGATGAGGGAAGAGACGAGGATCTGACTCCATGGTTCAGCAGGCTTGTCCTGAAAATCAGCTCTGTCTGCCTTCAAGGTGGGCAAGTCATAGCCACAGACTCGTCTGCTGAGGCCAGGTTTGCACACAAACCTCCCATCAAAGACCTCCACAGTGCCCCCAGACCCATTCCTGAGGCCTTGCACCAGACGACTGCAGGGCACGCAAAGTAACACAACAGATCTGAAAATCCAGAAGCCAATTGATGGCAGACTCAAAGGACAGACAGATGCTAAAGATTTTATATTATTTGAAAGTAGTAATAGACAGAGTCCAACTTGCCCCACCCCAGGGAGGCACCTGGGAGGTCCCACCTTGCCCAAACCTGCATGAATCCATTGGAGTCTTACGTTTTGCGAGACCTCACCACAGAGAAGACCAGAAGAGGATTTTATGGTATGCCAATGGGATCCATGGAATGGTGATGTTTTTCACTTCATCTGTCTCTGTCACTCTCCTTCTTCCCCTTCTTCCCAACCCCCAATCCCCCCCCCCCGCCACCCCCCCGCTTCTTTTTCTTTTCCTTTCTCTCTCTCTTCCTCCTATTTACTGTTACATAAAATCCAGACTATTGATTTTGGCATATGGTCTCATTTGCCCCTCAATTCACAGGCCTCTCTCTAATAATTGTAATAACCAGATGATAACAACCCATTGAAACTTGATGAAACTTGAACAGACCTCATTCACCTTTCAGCAGTTTAAGCAACCACTATATGGGAAAAAAAGTATAGACCAGTACATTTAGAAAATATTGCATTCCTTCAGTGCAAAAATAAAGCACAATCAGTAGAGCATATATTGTTCATCCACTCAGCTGTGCATTGTGGTGGTGTTCACAGGGGTCTTAGGATAAGGGAAGAGATGAGGATCTGACTCTTGATTTATTATTTTATGATATATATTCTATTAAAATTATACTAAAAGAATAGAAGAAAGGATTTCATCAGAAGGCTAGCTAAGAATAGCAAAAGAAAGAATGAATAACAAAAGCTTGTGTCTCAGGCAGAGAGTCCAAGCCAGCTGACTGTGAGTGGCCATTAATTAGAAACAACTCTAGGAGACCAATCACAGATGCACCTGTTGCATTCCACAGCAGCAGATAACCATTGTTTACATTTGGTTCCTGAGGTCTCTCAGCTTCTCAGGAGAAAAAACCCAAAGGATTTTTCATAAAGCATGTCAGTGACAGTGCAGACCACTGAACTGCTGCACCAGAAGACGGGCATTATCCCATTATCCTGTATTTCCCTTTGGCATTCTCTCTCAGAGTGCAGATGAGACAAAACCAAAAAGTTCAACTTGAGTCAATCTTTACCTGCAAAGGAAATTCAGGAACTTTCTACAGAGGCCAATGCTCTGCACGCTGATGAACTCCTTGCAGAGGCCAATGCTCTGCACGCTCAGGAACTTTGCAGAGGCCAATGCTCCGCGAACAATTCCCCTGGCGAATGGCCCAGTGAAGCCGCCTGCAGGAGCCCAGGCTGCGCACAAGCAGCCAGGGCCGCGTTCTCAGGCAACTGAGGCCGCGCCGCTGTCACAGACGCTGCCGCCGCCTTCGTGGTTTCCAGGCAGCCGCGGAACCCGGCAGCCGCCGCCCTTTCCCGGATCCTGCCCCTCCCGGCCCCGCACGCCCCCCAAGATGCTGCCGGGGCTCGGGGGCTTCGTCTGCCTGGGCTGGGGCTCGGCCTCCCCTGCGGGACAAGGTGAGGGGGGGTCCCCGGGGGTCGTGTCCCCCCGGGAGCGTGGGTGAGTCCCCCATGTCCCCCCCAAGCCGGGGTCACCCCCTTTTCTCTGCCCAGACCTCCTGAGCCAGCTCCTGCTGCCCCCTGGGAGGGGCTTTGGGGAGCCCCCCGGGGACCCCCTTGAATGCCCATTCCTGGCCACTGGGACCCTTCGCATCTCCTTCCCCAGCTGCAGGACCCCTTGCACCCCCTTATCCTGCCACGACACCCCCTGCACCCCCTTTCCCGGGTATCCGCCTCTCCCGGCCCCTGGATCCCCCGTTTCCATGAGCCCGGGGACCCCCGGACCCCATTCCCGGCCAGCCCGGGGCACCTCAGCCCCAGGCCTTCCTCTGCCCGGCGAGCGGTGACGTCACTGCAGACTCGGGCCGCCATTGGCAAAGAGCAGCAAAGAGCGGCGCCAATGGCGAGGCCGGAGGCGGCTCAGGGGCCGTGAAGAGCCTTGAGCTGTGAGGGGCCATGAGGGGCCATGAAGGGCCGTGAGGTGTCACTCTTGCGCCCAGAATGACACAGGAACAGGCAGGAGGCAGTATTGCAGAAAGACTAAAAGAAGGTTTAATTCAAGAGAACCGTGCGGTTTTTATAGAGCGATACGATATATTCTGTTTGATTGGCTCGTTAAAAAACACATTCTTTATACACCGTCCTTGAGAAGAAGAGAAAGAGGAAGTAGAAGAACACCACCTGCAGATTGTTTATACTGAAGTTCTCACATTCTTACAACTTGCTAATAATTCTCACCAGCTGCTGTGAGAAACACTTGCTGTTTCTCTCTGTGCCATGGCATCCACAGTGAGGGGCTGTGAGGGGTCTTGGGCAACTGTGAGGGAGCCATGAGGGGCCTGTGAGGGACCATGGGGAACTGTGTGGTGTTATCTTTTTATACTAAAAACTACGTGTACACTATTTACCATAACTTCTCAATACTTATCACCTATGTTAGACAGTGAGTTTTTACTCTAATCTAAAAATGCCAACATCACTTAAAAGATGGGGGAAGGAAGGAAGGAAGGAAGGAAGGAAGGAAGGAAGGAAGGAAGGAAGGAAGGAAGGAAGGAAGGAAGGAAGGAAGGAAGGAAGGAAGGAAGGAAGGAAGGAAGGAAGGAAGGAAGGAAGGAAGGAAGGAAGGAAGGAAGATAAATGAATTCACTGGATTCAAGGATCATACAATTATAAATTTATTATTATTATTATGCAAGCAAGAATAAGCAAAGTTCAGCGCTGGGCAGCCGGGAGTCTCCGCTCCTCTAGGCTCGCACCGTTCCTATCCCCAAAGTTCACCTTTTATTGCCTTTTTCTCCCAGGTCCAGGGATGACGTGGTCTGTCTTTTGCATTTGCTCGTTCAGTTGCTAGGGGGTCTTTTTCTGCCTTCTGGTGGTTGTGGGATGAAGGCTCCAAGTCTTCCTCTTTTAACCGCTGAGTGAACTTTTCCTTCTAAGGCATACCTATACAGTGGAATTTTCAGAACACTATACGATTCCTGCAAGCCTAAGCAATTCTTGTGAGTTTAGGGATTGTTATTACAGCTCTCCTCTGTGACCTCTTAGGTGAACTTTTCTTTACCATGGAATTCCCAAAGCAGTATAGGATTCCTGCAAGCCAAGCAACCATATGTGTACCATATGTGGCTATACATTTAAAATCAAGTGGTTTTAGCTATTTAGTTATTGCTTTGATATTGTATAATTTTTTAGCTATTGATTAAATTAATGAACAAACGTATTGCTACTTATTACAATCCCCCATTTTTTTTTACCCATTTTCTTCATTAAATCTTTTTAGTTCCTTCCTAGCAAGCGTTAACTCAGTTTCCTCCTCAGTTAAGCGATGTGCACTAATTATAGATGCTAATTTCCTTAGCTTTTTCATCATATTCCAATTCATAACGAATAGAACTGCTGACAAAATAAAACCACGCACAATCAGAATCAAAAGAACAACAATGGGATGGCATATACTGTTTAGGACACCTGTGGTAGTAGGAGACCACCCGAACAGGGTATCCCACCACCTCTGCTCACCATCTTGCTTTACCCTCTCTATAACCCGGTGTATTTTTCCTACGTCATGATGATCAGTCACTAGGGTTTTCTGTCCGCTTTCCTTGATTCTCTCAAGGATTTGGATCAGGTCTTGATGGAGCATCAGTTGTCTCACTAGAGTGAAGCTCATCCCAGTCGGGGTGGGCATTAGCTTGTGAAGCAGTGTGTAGTTGGATTGTAATAGGTGGTGAGAGGTGACTTTAGCTTCATAAGTGATTTCACACCCTGTAATCTTAGTGAAGTTACAAGCACAGAAGTTTGAGTGATTCTTTGTATCCACCACAATATCATCTACAAGCACAGAATCACAAATAGTTCTAAAACACGCACATCCATTGCCTATGTATATAAGAACTGTTTTAGAAGTCTCGTTAGGACGAATCTCAAAATGACAAATGTTTTGCTCCGTGTCTAAACAGATATCTTGAGCTATAATTCCATTGCTTTCACAGATGAACCCCAGTTGTTCTCGGATAATGCAAGATTCCAAATCAACAGTTTGCCATTTGTCATCAAACTGACGGGCCCATCCCCTATGTTCTATAGGATAGAGGACAGCTCTGTCATGGTTTATTCCTAATGCAATAACAGGAAAAACTAGATGTACAGAGGCATTGTGCATGGTCAAGACAAAAGCAGTAGCTGTATTTGAAATAGCATTCTAGGTAAATTCACCAGTTTCTACCAGGATTGGAATTCTCTTTCAAAATCGTTGGCATTGTCCCAGATTATTTTCTGAATTTCTGTGGGGAAAGTGCCTTCCTCGCCCTCTCTTATAATCGAGGCAGAAACTGACTGCATCCACAATTGTGCGTGGATACAGCTGAGGGCTAAGGAAACATTATTTTGTGCAGCACTGAGTGCATCAATCACCAATTTGTGATCGTTCACATTTACTCTTTCCCACTTTGGCAAAATGTTTGACAGCATCCACTGGTGTGTCCCCAAGGCTAACAGAGATGACTTCAGTGGTTGCTGTAATTTGGACAGATCTCTAGTCGTAGCAGCCAATTTGTTCATTACTACTTCCAAATCAATGCTATTCAGGATTCCTAATCCTGTACCTAGAATGGCGGTCACATCTCTAAGTTTCCTTGGTTTAAAAGAGCTGCGTTTCCGCAGACAAATGCTCCAGCCTTCAAAGGATGTTTGCAAAAACGGAGAACAAGCTGGCTGGATTTCTGAAACATTGGTCTGCATCAGCAGTTCGACCTGTTTGAGAGACCATGCTGGATTGAATAATATTTGTTGTTGACCAGTTTTCCTGATTATATAAGGTCCAATTTTGAAAATTTTTGGGGTGAGTATAACTGGTGGTACAGATGGAGTGATGATATTATGAGGTTCAGCAGTGGTAGAGTGCGTTTTAGTATCTATTATAAATTTAAAAGAAAGGCCCTGTGTATCTTTCAACCAGAGACAGACTACCTCTGCAGTGTGAGTTAATGTGAAGTTTTGCCAGCAGTCTCGTGTTATTGGGTATGCACAATCTGCTATTTGTTTATCCTCCTGACCCATGGAAACACTGATTGCAATCGCGTTAGTATAGTCAGACCCATTAACCATTCGACATCCAATATTAATTTGTTCTCCCACTACTCCTTGAAGCTGCCAGGTTTTCTGCTTCTTCCATTCGTGTCTAGCATACGGCAGACTGTCATGCAGTACTAATGTTAGTAAACTTAAACCTGTGGTATTCCCCATAGATCCGGTAGATTGCAAAAAGGCCTGAGACCAGTCAGGGGTCAGGGTCCCTTTATTTAGGGGGATCATGTTCTCTTTGTAAAGCTGATGAGGGTTTCCCCAGGCAGCCGGGAGGCTCAGGGTTATAATAATTAAGGTAGCTCGCCAAGCAGGGGCAGGGTCCTAGCAACAAATTCCTTTCTCCTTTTGTACTCATATCTCTTTTACCTGGGGCTTTCCTGTGCTCCGTTCCTGTTCCTGTGCTCCGTTGCTCTCCCCCACTACTCCTTACCTCTCTGCCTCGCCTGCCAGCCCGGGTGCGTCACTCTGCAGGGATCATTATCTTCTCGGCAGCAGGGGTAGTCTTCAGGGGTGCATTATTTGGGCTATCTCCTTAACTCCTGCCCCCACTCCTAAGGGCAGGCTGTCAGGCCTCCAGGCAAAGGGTCTCCTGTAAAGGATTTCTTTGATTTTATGACAGACTCTCTGCCGTCCCTAGCGAGCTTTACCGGGCCTGAGTCCCACACCTACTTAGGGTCCACCCTCTGCCTTTTTATTCCCTTTCTCCTGTCTTCCTAGAGTTACGTCGTTCTTCCCTACGTTCTCTACGTTTTTGTTGTTTATAGACTCGGGAATAGCGACGAATCGTGCTATTCCACTCGTCAGGCCTCACTTGCCACCCCAGAGGAACATGGATTCCCTTCTTACACAAGGTAGTTAATATGACTGTCTGGTTTTGGTGTGTGATCCTATGCAATTGGTGTTGGAATTCCCATGCCAGGGCCCAATCTCTTCTCTGTTCTAGATTTTCAACTAGTGACGCTGCTTCTCTGTCAGGGATCTCCCGCTCTCCAGGGATCCTTATAAATTCTCTTAAGGCCCTTAATGGATTTGCTCTTCTCCAATCCCAATCACAAGTAAGACACCATGTGCTCCCCACCAAATGTGACTGGAGAATCCACCATTTGTCTTTACAGCCCTGCAAAAGATTTTTACCCATGCCCGACAAGAAGATTCCCGACATTTAAGACACTCGGTGTAATTTAATAATTCTCGCCTCACTTCAGCCACTACTGAAAGAGCAAGCATCAGTTCATTCCAGGTTTTCCATGGCAGAGGGCACTTTAACTCCTGTTCCAGTTCCTGTAGGGGTTTTCTTACCGAGTCTCAATCGGTATAGTTCTCTGTCCCCTAATTCAGTCATTCACGTTCCCAGCTGGCGCAGGTCCCTGTGCCTTCCGAAGGGTTGGCCGTAGATCTCCAGGATGACTGGTCACCTCCCAAGGGGTGTCTGCAGGGATGGGTCCTTTCACTCGACTGGCATGTGTCCAGCCTTTTTCAGCAGTTGGGATGGCTGTTTCTGTGGTAAACAGGACAACATAGGGACCTTCCCATTGGGGTGGTAGGGATGTCTCTTTCCAAGTCTTAATTAGGACCCTATCTCTGGGTTTAAGCTTATGCATTATTATATCCAAAGGGGGTCTTTGTACCAATAGCCCTTTTCATCTTAATTCCTCCCTCCATTTCATTAACTGTTGTATGTAACCCTGAATTTGACTATCTTGGATGCAAGGATGGTTCCCCGGGAGTTCTAAGTCGTAAGGCATTCCATAAAGCATTTCAAAAGAAGAGATTCCCACATCCGTCCTAGGTTGGGTTCTAATGTTTAGCAATGCCATGGGTAAACATCTGACCCAAGACATTTTAGTTTCTACCATGAGCGTGGTGAGTTGCTTCTTGATTTCTCCACTTGCCCTTTCCACCCTCCCTGAGCTTTGAAGGTTCCAAGGGGTGTGATATTGCCATTTAGTGCCTAAGGCCCTGGTTACCTCTCAGTACTTTGTTTGCAAAATGGGGACCTCTATCAGAGTCTAATATTTCTACTAGTCCATACCTAGGGATTATTTCTTCCAGCAGGGTTTTAATCACCACATTTGCAGTAGCCCATGATGTAGGATATGCTTCTACAAAGTGGGTTAGATGATCTACCAGTACCAAGAAGTACTTGTATCTCCCTACTTTCAGTAGCTCGGTGAAATCTATTTGTATATATGAAAAAGGTTGGTGTGCTAATTCCCTTCCTCCTGGAATCCTTTCTCGAGCCTGATGTCTGTTAACTCTTTGGCATGTTATACATCCCCTAACTACTTGTTTTGCTATATGGTAAATTCCTATACACATGTACTTAATAGTAAACTGATCTACTAAGGCTTGGGTTCCCCAATGAGTCTGCTCATGCAGCTGCTGCACTATTCTTCGGGCCATAGATTTTGGCAGTACCTCCCTATCGTCTGGCAATTTTCGAATACCCCCATTCTCTTTTATTCCCATTTTGTCTAATTTCTCCTTTTCCTGGGCTGTAAAGCTCAGGACTCGAACTTTCTCATCATCTCGCGTTCTCCTTATCCCCTGATTCTGGAATTTTCTGAGAGCAGCTTCCTTTGCCTCTCTGTCTGCTGTGTTGTTTCCTCTGATCAAATGGGAGAGACCCTTTTGATGTCCTTTAACATGTACTATTGCTGTTTTCTTTGGGCCTCTTAAAGCTTGTAGACCTGAGTAATTAGTTCCTGATGTATTAATTCTCTTCCTCGGGAGTTTATTAACCCTCTTTCTTCCCAAATTTTCCCAAAGGTATGTACCACTCCAAAGGCGTATTTTGAGTCTGTGTAGATGGTCCCAACCTTAGCTTCCAAGAATTTTAGAGCCCGCAATACTGCATACAGCTCACAGGCCTGGGCTGACCAACTAGGACTCAAAGGTCCAGAGTCTATTATTTCCAAATTTTCACCTCCTACAATCGCATATCCAGAGATTCGCTTTCCCTCAACAACTCTAGAGGACCCATCCACAAATAACTTTTCTCCCTCTTCCAGTTCTTCCTCTTTGAGGTCCAGCCTAATTTTTGTTTGTTTATCTATGCTATGTAGGCAGTCATGAGTTAAATCCTCCTGTGGATCTCCAAACAAGAATTCAGCGGGGTTTTGCAGAGAGGTGGTTTCAAGTATCAACCGAGGGGATGAGAGTGAAATGCCCTCGTATTTCAAAAGTCTTGAGTCTGTTATCCATTTTTCTGCCTTTTGTTTCAATACTGCCCGTATGTTATGGGGGGTAAAGACTTTCAGTTCTCCTCCATAGGTAATTTTGAGAGCTTCTTCCACTAAGAGGGCTGTTGCCACTATAATCTGCAAACATGTTGGCCATCCTCTACTAACGGGGTCTAGTATTTTAGAAATAAATGCTACTGGTTTTCGACTGCCGGCCCAGTCCTGAGCCAGTACCCCAAATGCTACTCCTGCCTCAGTGTTAACAAACAAATAAAAGGGTCTCCTAACATCCGGGAGACTTAGCACCGGGGCATTAGCCAATTCCTCTTTTAATTGTTTTAATGATTCATCATCCTTCTCAGTCCATTTCATCAAACCTTCAGCAGTTAGTTTTTCATACAAAAATTTTACTTTACCACTAAAGTTTTCAATCCATTGTCTGCAGTATCCTACAAGACCCAATAGCTGCCTGATTTGTCTCGTATTTCTTGGGGGAGGAAGGGAGAGGATTCCCTTAACCCTCCCTGGGTCTAGTGTTTTAGTTCCTTTACTAAGTCGGTGTCCTAGGTTCTTCACTTCTTCTTCTACGAATTGCAATTTACTTTTGGACACCTTCAGCCCCTGGATGCTTAAAAAGAACAGAAGCTTAATGCTTTCTTCTCTAACTGATTCCTCACTTTTTCCAGCAATTAAAAGGTCATCTACATATTGAACAGTGGTTATTCCCTGGTTCGGGGTATAGGATTTCATTATTTGCTCTAGTGCCTGCCCAAACAAATTCGGGGATTCTGTGAATCCCTGTGGGAGCACTGTCCACCTTAGTTGTTGCTTTCGGTGGGTATCAGGATCTTCCCATTCAAATGCAAAATAATCTCTACATTCTTCTTTCAAGGGGCATGCCCAAAAGGCGTCTTTCAAATCTATAACACTATACCAGTGATCATCTGGTTTCAATTGACTGAGCAATGTGTGGGGGTTTGCTACTACAGGGAACCAGGCAATTTTCTCTTATTTATTTCCCTTAGATCCTGTACTAATCGGTATTTTCCGTCTGGTTTCTTTACAGGTAAGATGGGGGTGTTGAAGGGAGACATGCAAGGTTCCAAGAGCCCTTGTTGTATTAACCGTTCTACCTCTGGTTTTAGCCCCCTTCGCCCCTCATCTGACATGGGATATTGTTTTATCCTTACTGGGATTTCTGGGCTTTGAATGTTGACTGTGAAGGGCTCTATAGTCAATCTTCCTGCTGTATCAGGGGTATACCAGACTTCTGGGTTGATTTTCTCTTTGTCAGTGACCCGTAAGGGGCACAACCTGACTTTCAGCTGTTTTTCTTCAATAGTTATGTTTATCCCTAATTCCACCATTAAATCTCTTCCTAATAAATTGTAATCAGCTTCAGGGACCAGTAGCAGTGATCCTACCCCTATTTTCTTCTCTGATTCTATTAAAACATCTTTAATTACAGGAACCTTGAAGGGTTCTCCTTTTGCCCCAATAACCTGTAGTGTGGAAGGTGAAATCTTACATCCCAGGGGCAAAGATTGAACTGTTGATCTCTCAGCCCCTGTATCTACAAGGAAGGATATGGGGGTTTGTTGGGGACCCACCTTAAGTTTTACCAAGGGCTCCGATGACATTTGCGTCCCCAATAGACAGAGCCCTTGACCCCCCTAATCCTCTTTGAACATTTTCTCATCCCTAAGCCTCTTTCGGCATTCCCTCTTCATGTGTCCTTTTCCACCACAATAGTAGCACACGGTTCCTTCTCTCCCTCCAGTTGGGGGTCCTCCTAAATCCCGGGGACTTCTCCTCATGCCACTTCTTTCTCGTGCTGGAAGGTTGTTTCGTTGTCCCTCCCTGACTGCCGCCACCATCATCCAAACTTGTCTTTTGTGTGCCTCATCCTCCCGTCTAACATATACCTTCTGAGCCTCCCTGAGCAATTCATCAAGTCCTCTGTCCTGCCAATCCTCTAACTTTTCTAATTTCTTTCGAACATCCTCCCACGATTTGGCTACAAAACTGTGTTTTAAGGAGTGCTTGCCCCATTGGCGTCTCTGGGTCCACCCCTGAGTAGAACTGAAAACTCTTCCTTAATCTTTCCAACCATTCAGTGGGGGTCTCATCTTTTCCATGGCACTCTTTGAATGCCTTGCTTATATTTTGTCCCCAGAGCACAGCCACTCGTATGCCGTGTGTTATGATGGTTCCTAAGTCCTGCATATGACCACGATGGTTGGGGTCCTGCTTGTTCCAGTTGGGGTTTTGCAAGGGCCATTTCACATCAGCCGCGGAACCTTGAACATGTTGGGTGTCCCAAATCCTCATTCCTGCCCTTCTAATCATCCCTCTCTCCTCTGTTGTAAATAGGATGCCTAGAATGGATTGCATCTCTACCCAAGTATATCTGTTTGGCCCTAGGAACTGATCCACTCTTTCTGCTACTCCTATGGGGTCTCCTAATAATTTTCCCATCTCTTTCTTAAACTCACGGACATCTCCTGAGTTCAAGGGGACAGTGACAAACCCCATCCCAGCTTGAGGTCCTCCTAATGCTATTTCTCTGAGAGGGAACAACCCACTGCTCTCTCCTTCCTCAATTACTGTCCTCATCTGACTCCGAGTACGCCTCCTGCAATCCGGGGAGTCCATGACCTGCTGTCTATTAGGGGCCGATGCCGGGAATGCGTTTAGGGGGGGTTCAGGGGGATCTGGTGGTATATACGGGGGAGGATAAATAGGAACATATTCCTCCGGTCGAGACTTTTTCTTTTTGTCTTCCTCCCCTTGACTTCCCTTAAGGGGGAACAGCCTAGCTGTTTGCTCATTACTTTCTACCAACCATAATTTAGCATATGCACTCTCCTCCGGGTTCACTGGCTCTTTAGAATTCATATAAATGTTCAGGGCTTGACAGACCCAATCCTCAAAGGATCTGAAAATGGGCCAGTATATACTTCCTGAATCCAGATTCTTACCTCCCCACACTACCATGCAATAATTTATCATTTTTGCCTTATCCTTCCCCTTTCTGGAAGGAAAGTCATCCCAATACTTGATCATTAATCCTAACGGACTTTCCTTAGGTATTGGGGGTAACTGGGGACCCTCCTCCATGGGATCAGAAGGCTTGCTCTTCTTCTGCCCCATCTTCCAAGGCACCTCCACACACACAGACACACACAAACCCCTCAGTCATGGCTCGCTCCCTCAAGGGCTACGAGAAGCGCACTACTAGAGGGTCCCTCTCACGTCGTCCGCAGGTGGACGTCTCATTCACCGTGCCCTGGGATCCCAACCCCAACCGAGCGGCTCACCTCGTATACTCACACGTCCTATGTCGTCGCTCGGATCTTCGTGCACAAAGTTTACAGGGTTACCGGTGTTTTCCTTGCTTCTTCTCGAATTTAGGTTCGTCAGTCCAAATGAGGGGTCGGGTGAGAAGGCCAGGGCCACCAGGTGGTGGGGCGCCCCCCCAGGATTCTCGAACCAACCCCGTTTTCTGGATCCGAGTCATGGCAACAAATTGTGATAAATGAGTCCACTGGATTTAAGGATCATATAATTATTTTTATTATTATGCAAGCGAGAATAAGCAAAGTTCAGCGCTGGATGGCCGGGAGTCTCCGCTCCTCTAGGCTCGCACTGTTCCTATCCCCAAGGTTCGCCTTTTATTGCCTTCTTCTCCTGGGTTCAGGGATGACATGGTCTGTCTTTTGCGCTTGCTCGTTCAGTTGCTAGGGGGTCTTTTTCTGCCTTCTGGTGGTTGTGGGATGAAGGCTCCGAGTCTTCTTCTTTAACCGCTGAGTGAACTTTCCCTTCTAAGGCATACCTATACAGTGGAATTTTCAGAACACTATACGATTCCTGCAAGCCTAAGCAATTCTTGCGATTTTAAGGATTGTTGTTACAGCCTTCCTCTGTGACCACTGGATGAACTTTCCCTTATAAGGTATATCTTTACCATGGAATTCCCAAAGCACTATACGATTCCTGCAAGCCAAGCAAACGTGTGCCTGCACATTTAAGAATCAAGAGGTATTAGCTATTTAGTTATTGCTTTTATATTGTATAATTATTTAGCTATTGATTTAATTAATGAACAAACGTATTGCTACCTATTACATCCAATTTGTGTTGAATTTGGGCTGGGTTGGGAATTGTTGTTTTGGGGTGAGTTGATGGGTGTTTGTTGTGGGTCCTGGGGAGGGGAGGTCCAGGGTTTGGTGGGGGTGATAGTCAAAGGGGGGCAGGAGGTGATTGGACAGGGGACTTGACCAATCATTCGATGCCCTGAGAAAATGATTGGTCCAGAATGAATATCGATAAGGACCAATGAGAACACCGGAAAATGACCAATCAACGTGCGGATCCAAACTCCACCAATCCTGGACCTGAGAGGGGTTATAAAATGAGGGTTTCGATTGGGTTGGGGTTCTTCTCCTTCTGGGGGATGTAGTATATGGGGGAGAACCCAGCGTGTTTGGGACACATCATTATCTTTGGGTTGTTGTGTGGGAGTTTGGGCTTATCTCAAACTCCCTGTCCTCTGTAGTTTGTTTTGAGAAACGAGAGCCTGTTTCCTTCTCAAAATCTGGCCTCGTTCAAATTCATAACAGCATGGTTTTTCACCAGCAGTGAGTGGGTTCTTCCTTGTCATGGTTGGGCCTTGCCAGGGTTTCCACAGCCCTCTTCTAACACCAGTGGCTTCTTTTCCAAGCCTAAGTCAACACAAGTCCCAGGTGCTGGCGAGAGGGCAGTGGTCACCCCGTGTGCCACTGATGCAGCCCCCACACACCCAGGGATGCTGGGGCCAGGCTCTGGGAAAAGCAGCATCCCCCTGCTGAACTCCATCTGTATTCCATAGGAACACTGTCCTACAGCCCCCCGGAATGGACCCACTTTGGCTGGTACCATGGCGAGGCAGCAACGATCTGGTCCCTGGGCATCCTGCTGCACCAGATGGTCTGCGGGGAGCACCCTTTCAGGAGGGGCCAGAACATCAGCTGGGGCCAGCTCCCGCTGCCACAAGGGCTCTCTCAAGGTGGATCCTCTTCTCTGGGCACAGGAGGGAATCCCAGTGCTGGGAGCCAGCAGCGGGCTCGTGAGCATCCCGCTCTGGCAGCTGCTGAGGAGGTGGCACGTGTCCTGCTCTCCTGCTCTCCTCGAAAACAGGGAATTGATGGGAAAGTTTAGGCCCAGCTCTGAGCACATCCAGCAAGGCCTGGGCATGGCAATAGTGGGGCAAATCCAACAGGACCCTTCTCCAGCTGCCCGGTGGTTTCTGGTTTCTCTCCCCAGAGTGCCAAGATCTGATCAGGCAGTGTTTATCCATGCTGGACTTGGAAAGGCCCTCATTAGAAGAGCTGTTCTGTCATCCTTGGATGCAGGATATTCCTCTGCCGTAGAAGAAGGGAGAGAGCCACAGGCACACTTTCATGCAGGGCCCTGGTAAGTTACAGCTCCACACATGCCTTGGCAATGAGTAGCAAAGGAACCCAAACTTTTTTGTCCTGCCTATGTCACTGCCCAGGGCTCATCAGACGGGAACATGCAGCCCTTGTGCTGGAGCTGAGCTGCTCTGCCCATCACTGGTGACTGCCCTCTGAGCTGGTTTTGCTTGTCCTGGTTACCTGACAGCTGGGGCCCTGGGAAGACCCTGAGAGCCTGGTGTCCCCCCAGGGAAGGAGAAGGAGCCCCTGGAGAAGCTGTACCGGGTGGGAATGCTGCTGCTGGAGAAAGGGAGGATGACATCAAGGATGACAAGCTCTTCCTGGACCTGGCTACTGGCCAGCTGAAGATGCTGGACTTTGATTGGGGCACCTTCTTCAAAGCCAGGCTCCACAGGGAATTTGCAGATGAGTCCACACACAGGGCGATGCTCCCAGATTTGGGCATTGCACAGCCTGGCCGGGAAGCAAAGGTTCCCCCTTTGCTGGGGCAGATGCAGCTGATCCTTTAGTCGCTGCCCAGCTGCTTTAGGCAGGGCTGGGGCATGGGCTGGGGTGGGTACAAATGGGAGTGGGCTCCTGGCCCTGCCAACAGCCCCCAGCAGCCACCGTGGCCTGGGCTGGGGCTGGGGCTGGGGCAGCCAGCCCGACACAAACAAAGCCCCATGGTGGGAGCAGAGGTGGGACTCCAGAAGCTGTGCAGGGACTGCTTTTCTCTGCAGGCAAGGAAGGGCTGGGCTGCTGCACTGCCCTTGTTATCTTTGGGATCACCATGATTTTGGGGGGCAGTGCAGGGGGGAAGGGAGAAAGCCTGGGCCTCCCTCACCCGTGGGTGGGTTTTTCCCTGGCATGCAGGGGTTGGGCCTTCCTCAAGGCCCTGATAGAGATAAGATTTTTGACCTTGTTTCCCCCTTTTGTCTGTAATCTATTTTCAATAATTTTTGTTTGTTTTTCCAGAGGAAGTGTTCTAGGTGGTCCAGTGTGTATGGGGAAGTGCTTGGGGGCAGCTGTGGTGTGGATGGGCGGTGGCCTTGGAGAAGGCTGAGGCCATGGTTTGGGAGCAGCTTTTCTTGCAGCCGTGGCTGGCGTGAGGTGGGTCCCTGTGTGCTTGGCAGGGTGGGATCAGAGCTTTTGGGAGATGGCAGCGAGCACAGGAGCATCCTGCTCTGGGCAGCTGCTGAGGGCTGGATGTGCCGTGGCTGGCTGCAGGCTGGGCACATGTCCTGCCCTCCTGCTCTGCTGCCAAAGGCAGCAGGGATGGGCAGCTCTGGGCACAGCTCTGGGCACAGCCAGCATGGCCCGGGCACCGCAGGCCTTGGCACAAGGGCACAGGAGCCCTCAGCTGACGGGCACTTTCTGCTTTCTCTCCTTGCAGCCGGGCTCTGCAGCTGCTGAGGCTGCTCTGGGCTCTGCCAGGGCTCTGCTGGAGCTCAGCACCGGGCTGGAATCAGCCAAAGAAGAAATGGTGTGACCTGCAGCACAGACTTGCTTGAGCATTTTGGCAGCACAGCCCAAGTTTGCAGAGTGTATACTTCCAAGGGAAAACATGACACGCCCCAAAAACTAAACTTGTTCAGTAACTTCTGAAATGAAATCAATCTGGGATGACCCCAAATGACATTTTTCAGCTTGCTCAAGCTGTAGCTCAGCCCTTCTCTGAACAGTTCTCTCCCCCACCTGCCTTTTACTTCCCAACTGCTCCCTCTTTTCCCCCAGTGAGTTCCCAGCCCATTGCAGTCTCCATCACCCTGTTGCCTTCCTTGGTGCCCCTCACCATGAGGAAGGCAGAGCCCCAGGCTTAGGGACTCATCTTGTGACTGGCTGAGGAGCAGCAATGTCTCAGAGGTCCAGTGGGATTTTAGTGTCATTCAGAGCCACTCTCCAGCCCTCAGCTCTCCTCACTGCTGAGCTCTCTCTCCTTTTTCCTTGTCCTTGCAGCAGGATGAGCTCTGTGAATCCCCTTGAGCCTCCCCACTCTTCCCAGCCCACGCACCCACCTCAGTTAGGCTGAAGCTGAAGCTTCTCTGTCTCCTGTGGCACACCAGCCCAGTGCCCTGGGCGGGGAACCCCAGCCCCAGAGCACAGCACACAACAGTGCAGTCGGGGCTGCAGCAGCTGCCCTGCAGCCCTGGCTTGGCTGTTTGTGGCAAGGGAATGCTCCCTGTGTCCAGCTGTCCCTGCAGGATGGCCCCAGGGCAGAGCCCAGCCGGGCTCGCACTGCAGCCCCTGGAGCTTGGGGCAGACAGTGCTCCCAGAGCTGGGGTTCCTGGGGAGCACCCGGAGCTGTGCCTTGCACTCTGTTGCCGTGTGTCACAGTGCAGGCTGGCTCGGGCTGTGTGAATGTACCAGCCCTGGTTTGACTGCCAGGGCCTCGCCCAGTCACATCTCTCCCAGGGCTGGAGCATTTCACTGGCCAGATTCTGACAGGGCATAGAGATCAGAGCAATGAAATTATCCAGACAGGGTTTGTCAAAGGCCCTTTAGAAGGAAGGGCTTGAGAATAAACGCTCTCTGTTTGCCACATGAACATCGAGGTGAGTGCTCTCTCTGTCTCCAAGCCACTCCCCTTCCAGCCAACGTTACAGCCACCCACACCCTCACATCCCCCTCGTGGCTTCTCACTGCCGTGTCCTGTCAGGGCTTCCCAGCCCCTCATCCCTTCATGGCCCCAGCCCCTCAGGCCCTGCCCCAGCCTGGCCAAGCTGCCCGGCAGCAGCGCCACAGCCCCACAGCAGCTCCAGAGCAGCCCCATCCAGAGGCACCCGGGAGCCCTCAGCAAGGCAGGCAGCAGCACACGGGCAGGAGGACACAGAGGGCGCTTCCTGCCTGGCACAGGGCTTGTGGCCATCTCCAGGCACCGCTCTGGCAGGGATCCCCGCAGCTCTGGGCCCTGGCCAGCTGCTCTGTCACCAGCACAAAGGCTTCAGCAGAACCACCAAAGGCCAAGGGGCTTCTGGCCATTTTCCCTGCAACACTGCACGCCTGGGCAGCTGGCCGAGCCCAGGCACCCTTGCCCCCCTCTTCCCCTATGCCCTGCTGAGCCTGGGTAGCAAAAGAAAGCTCCTGGGAGTCTGGGTATTATAACACACTCTATATTCATATACTAAAGAAAAAACAAAGAGAAGAAAAGAACAATCTTAGAGAAATGGAAAATTCCCCCTGGCTCAGGTGGCCCCAGCAGACAGAGCCTCTGGGATCAGCTCTCTGCAGAGCTGCAGCAGCACAGCCAGCCGAGCCTGGAGAGACGAGGCCGAGTCCTCCATGCCCTGCGGAGCTGATCTTGCAGCCTCTGGAAGATGGAATATGGCTCACTCTGCAGTGCCTGGATGTGACTGTGGTCACAAGGGTTTTCAGGATGAAGAAGAGACGAGAATGTTGACTCCATGATCAGAAGGCTTGATTTATTATTTTATGATATATGTTACATTAGACTATACTAAAAGGCAATAGAAAGGAAAGGTTTCTTCAGCAGCTAGCTAAGCTAAGAATAGAAAAGGAATGAATAACAAAGATCTGTGTCTCAGACAGAGCAAGAGCCAGCTCTGCCATGAGTGGTCAAGAAATCCAAACACCCACAGGAGACCAATCACCTGTTGCATTCCACAGCAGCAGATAACCATTGTTTACTTTGGTTGCTGAAAACTGCAGCTTCTCATAAGGAAAAATCCTAAGAAAGGATTTTTCATGAAAGATGTCTGCGACATGTCACCTTTTTTTATTTAATTAAATTAAAAGGAAAAAGCGTTTGTAATTTTCTCTGCTGTACTCATGCTGAAGAAAAAGACAAACACTTGACAGGTTATCTGTTGCCAATCAAACTCCACTCAAGTGCTCCTGTGGAATGCACTGGGAATTTCTTCACCTGTAGAACATAAAATTCTATCATATTACTAAAACAATTCTATAATATAAGAAAATGCAAAAACAATGCAAAGAAAATTCAAGTCCAAGCAGCTGAGTTTCAGGAAAAGTCCATGGCTTGAAGATGTTCCTCTTTGCCATATCTGAAAGTTTCTTTTGGTCCTGAAACAGGCTTGCTACAGAAAAAGTCCATCAATAGTTATCAAAAGTCCATTGACAGTCTTCAAAGAATTTTGAGAAAATTTCTGAAATGTCTTGCCACAGCCCTTTATTGAATAACTTGGGCTGAAGCCAATCCCTGGCTCCTCAATGCCTCTGCTCAATGCCTCTGAGCTGCTGCCAGCTCTTTCACCCTTTTTTATTCAATTAATTTTTTTTTTTGTTTTTGTTTTTGTTTTTTTTTTGTTTTGTTTTGTTTTGTCAGAAAGAGCAGCAGCAGCAGCAGAGGAGCCAGAGAGAGGCCCTTGGGGGCCCTGGCCCATGTGGAAGGATCAGGAACCCCAGACCTGGCCCACTGAAAGGTGGCCTAGGACCAGAAGGGGGAAGCAAAGCCCCCAAACCCAACAGGAGGCCAGGAGGTGGCCCTGGCCCAAGCAACCAAGCCAGACAGCCCGGGCCCAGCCCCCGAGGCAGGCTCTGCATTGGCACAGACCCGCACCCTGCTGCCAGTACAATGGCAGAAGGGGTGACCAAATGCTTCCTTTCCCCAAAATCACTGAGGCATGCTGGCAATGGGAAGACAGAAGCTGTCCCGAGAAACTTCGTCTCGGGTCTGGGGATGTCCTTTCCCCACAGCAGACAAGCGATGCTCGCTTCCTGCTGTGCCCTCTGCCTCTGCAATGCAAATGCACCAGGTGTTCCTCCCATCTGTCTCCCGGCACCACCTCCACCCCCTCTGGGCTGGGGACCAGGGGCAGAACTTTCGGGACCCACCTCCCCCTCGCCGCTGGGGCGCGCAAGGGGCGGCAGAGAGATTCGCATCCCCCAGGGGGAAAACCCGGACCAAACACCCCCCAACCAGCCAAAAATGCTGATCTTGAAACCAGGCAGCCGGGCTGCGCCCACAGCCAGCTGTCGGGCCATGCCTCCTCCACGGAAGGACAGGCTGACGCCCTCTTCCCCTGTCCCAGCTCCCCCCATAGGGGCAGCCCCAGGATAACCCGAAAAACTCGGGGAGGAAGTCACGCTGGATGCAGGAGGTGCCGCTGCAGCTGCCGCCGGCTCCAGGGAAGCCTCTGACGCAGACACGGAGGACGGAGTCCCCGCAGGCGGCAGAACTGCCGGGGCGGGCAGCAGGGCCGCCTGGGGAGGCGGCGGGGGCAGCGGGGGCGGCACGGGGTCGGCAGCATCTTCTGCTCCGGACATCGGCCGCGGAACCACAGTCGCAGAAGGCAGCGGGATGGCCGGGGGGAGCGGTGGATCGCTGTTGCCCAGCAATATCGGCGCAGCTGCGGGAAGCGGTGTCTCTGAGGCCTCAGATGCAGGCAGGGAAGCCGGCGGAACCGCGGCCAGAGCGCCCACAGGCTCTGCCGGAGGGACGGCCACGGGAGGGGCCGCGCAGGGAACCGCCCGCACCTGCGGGGCGGGTTGAGGCGGTGCTCGCGGCGCTGGCCGGGGCGGTGCTCGCGGCACCGGCCGGGGCGGCACCGCCTACTCCCATCCCCACTGAGAGCAACGGGAGGGGGGAAAAAATGGCTCCGTCTGAGCATGCTCCGAAGACGCAGTAAAATAAACTTCAGCTTCGGGTGAAACTTCCCCCCCCCGCTGTGGTTCAGGGGGCTGGAAAGCAGCAGAGCGTCCCCCTCCAAAGGGTCTTCCCCTGGAACTGGGGGGAACGGGGCTTTCCCCTTGCAGTTAGCAATCCAGGGAAAAACAGCTGCTCTCCGTTTCAAGACTAGAAAGAGCAACAAAAAGGTTGGATAAATCAAGGGGCATCCGAACCCACGGTCCAAAAAGAATTGGAAAATGGAGCCCATACACTCCCAGACGAACATATCGAGGGCATATAGCACATTCGTAAAAAACCCAAAGAGCTTTGCCCATCGAAAAAACTCAGAGATCTGTCTCCAACAGGAGAATTCCGTCCTCTTCACCCCATTTTTGCCAGAGGGCAATAAGTTTCTCCTCTGAAGGGGAGAATGGAACCTCATCCTCTAGGGGAGAAGTCCTCCAGATGAGCAGCCACAAACTGCAAATGGCCTCATCTTCAGGAGGGGAAAAACCAACAGTACCTTGTGACAGTGTCCAGGACTCTCTGGCTATCTGCACGGTGCTGCTGAGCTTTCTGAACATCTTCCTGGAGGCTTTTCAGAAGGTTCTCTTTGTGGTCAGCCTTGCTGAGAACTCTGTCCAAATTCGGATCTTCAGTTCTTCAGCTCCTGGCTAGAATCCACTTCTGTGGTCACTTGTGAAGCAACCATCAATGCCACACATTCGGGGTTTACCCAGTGTAGCAATGCTCCTCTGGTGGTCTGACCAAGTGATGATTGTCCTCCTCAGTCAAGGGGTGACCAGTTGTGACCATGGTCACAAGGGTTTTCAGGATGAAGAAGAGACGAGAATGTTGACTCCATGATCAGAAGGCTTGATTTATTATTTTATATGTTACATTAAGACTACAGTAAAAAGAAAATAGAAAGGAAAAGGTTTCTTCAGAAGCTAGCTAAGCTAAGAATAGACAAGAATGAATAACAAAGATCTGTGTCTCAGACAGAGAGCAAGAGCCAGCTCTGCCATGAGTGGTTAGTAAATCCAGGCATCCACAGGAGACCAATCCCAGGTCTACCTGTTGCATTCCACAGCAGCAGATAACCACTGTTTACTTTTGGTTGCTGAAACTGCAGCTTCTCACAAGGAAAAATCCTAAGAAAGGATTTTTCATGAAAGATGTCTGCGACAGAGAACCTATGTTGCTAGGTCTACAGGTATCTCCAGGCTGTTTGATCTTGAATCTAAGAAATGCCATAATTCAGGCTAAAAGTAGACTAAAATTGTTTTGAGTGTTGAAATCGTATGTTAAAAAAAAAAAAAAAAACAAAAACCAGTGCTACCATCTAAAACTCAAAGTATTCTTTCCTTCTATGCACTAAATAGTTGAGCAGGAAAGTAAGTCTAGTAATAGTCTCCGTAGAAGGGAAGGTTATGTTCCCATGATTTCTGAACCCTTTAGGCAGTGAAAATGCTGATAAAATTAGGATACTAATATCCTTCCCATCAGGATGCATATGAATGTGTGAATTATTACAGTGCAGCAGTAGTGCATTGAACTATTCTAAGAAGGTTTCTGATTATTGATACTTAAAGCTACTTTGTTTCACAAAGCATATGCTGTCAAATATGCTGCCAAATAACTTTTCATTAATAGCTCTTGGTAATCTTTGGTTAAATATACATGCAAATATCTGTTCTCTAAAAAGTTAAGAATAACTTAAGGCAAAGAATTAATATTATTACCTGAATGTTTAAATCACTTGATCTGAGCAGTATACCTATAAGAATAATTTGTTCCTTTCTGTATATTAATACAGGCCAGCTTTACTTTATCACAGAGCCCATCCACTGGAATTCTGCCATCAACTCCAGGAGCAGGTAGATGTCCTGTCAAAATTTCTGTTCTCTTTTCTTACTGCTTTCTTTAATACAGAAAAAGCATCCCTGTTCAAGCTACATCAGTTCCTTGCTAGTTTATGAAGAGGTGGTGTATTTGTTAGCTTTTAAAAAGGTATGTGGGTATGAGTAGGAAATAATTATTTTTTCTGAGACTGAGTTTCAAGCAGCTTTTCTTGTTCCCTGTTCCAAATGTGGTGTTGAACTGAGCACAGAGGTGGTTGTAATTGAGTAAAGAAGCCCAGATTGATGGATTGCCTTCCATCATCACAAGGTTTGATATCTTGTGTATGAACTGGTGGCTTCTTGCTAAGCTTTATTGTGTTGGCCTGTTCCTATTTGGCAACTGTATTAAGCTATTGGTGTTTTGAAGTTGAAGAGAACACTAGGTTGCTAGTCCTAAAAACTTCCTAGTGTGTTTGCAGATGTGAAGTTAGGATTGACTTCCTTGTTCTGTCTGTGAGTAAATCCCCATCAAACTCTTCCACATCCAAGTGAAATGCTTGACACTGAATTGATTCTTTTCTAATAAACCTCTGTCTTGCAAAAGAAATCTGTTCAGCAATATCATTTCAATTTAACAGCTTCTTCAAGCATGTTCAGCCCTGCAAGTACTGGGCAGCCTAAGAAGACTACTCTATCTCCTGCTCAGCTGGATCCTTTTGATACTCAAGGTGATTCCCTTCCTTCAGAAGATCAACTTGATGCACATGGGTAACTGTATTTGGGTAAGTTGATTTCCAAAGTATTGGAAAAACCTGGGTGAGGTCTTTAGAGCATACGAGAAAAATACTTGGGGGCATTGATGTTGTCTGGCATTGGTATGTGCTGCAAGTACAGCTATGGTTAAAGCAAGCAAACACATACATTTCAGTTAGCCATTTAAACTGAGCTACGCATGATTTTTTCTAGTTAGAAAAGCACCATTCTGCTGTTGGGGTGTGTGCTAAAGTGCCTAGAAGGTGGTATTTCTCAAGTCACTGCTTCTGAAATTACAGTGCTCTCTTCTGCATTTCTGTAAATGCTTCATAGGGTTGGATCTTAACACCTGAATTCTTAAACCACTCAATTTTATGAGTGGTTTAAGTGGTTACACTCAATTCTGTCTTTCAGATTTCCTCAAGCATCAGCTTCCTAGATTCTACTACAGTTTGCTCAGTATGGAAACATATTCAAGCATGTGGTATGTCTTAGTTTGACACTTATGTCAGAAAACATTGTGAATCAAGCATTTAAAAAACTACATTTCACAATTTTCACTTGATCTCATTCAGATGTCCAACACAGGAAACTGGATGCATATTCGATATCAGTCTAAGCTTCAAGCCCGGAAAGCCTTAAGCAAAGATGGAAAAGTTTTTGGTGAATCTATCATGATTGGTGTCAAGCCTTGTATAGAAAAAGTAAGTTAATAGTTGCTTTTAGTTCAAAGGCACTCTGCTTTTAGACTTGCTTTTTATTTTCCCTGATGCGTTTAATTTTTTTTCTTTTGGAATTGCAAACTGTAGGTAGTTCATCTATATAGATATAGTCTGTTACACATTCACATCAGTTTTTTCTTCAATACGTGCCCACATTTCCTGCTGAGAAAGACCATGATGAGCACTCTCTGTGCTCTTGGGAAGTTACAATGCACACAATTCTATTGCTGTACGAGATGAGGAAGTGAAACCATCATATAAAACACAACTCACATAAGTTTCCTGACTGGAATTTAGGGCCTGCAGTAGATACCTAATGGCAGATTAAGACTGTGGCTGCTCCTAATTGTATCTCTCTATTTTTTATGTGACTATGTGCTTCTGGCTCTTGAATTTATCTTAGTACTTTGGATTGAAAATTTGTTAGCAAGGAAATCCCAATCGTGTTCTCCCACCTGCCCCTATAAAAACATGTCACTCTCTTGTAAGTAGTAGCTGGGGGTAGACATGGCTGTCTTGTAGTCTTAATATTAACATGAGTTATTAATGTCTAGGTATTGGCAATATCCTGACCTTTAACACTTGCAGCCCTTTGCACTGGGTACTGTACATTAGCTTAAGAAAAGAACAGTCATTCCTCAGTCATTCTGCACAGATTATTTTTTTTGGTCTCCTTTAAGGATATATGATAGTAAAGAGTAATGTAAGCTTTCTAATGTAAACTATTCTGAGAAGGCAGCCTTAGAAACTGAGCTTGCAATTCCTGAAGTTTTAGCAGACTGAAACATTTCTTACACTCAATAAAAAGCTGTGCCCCTACCCAAGCCGTTCTATTCCCTGGGCCACGCGGGCTCTGCTCCAGGCTCCTGTGGGCCCGAGCCGGGTGCCCATGGAGCCCTGGCCCAGTCGGTGCCACACAGTGATTTTGTCAGGGGAAATGTTCATTGGCAAGTGAATGGAAAAGAGGTTTGGCAAAGGGAGGATTTGAATGGTTGTTTTTACAAACTCAATCCTAACAAATCCATCTAGGATTGGTTAAAACCCATGTGGACTATCAGATTTTACAAATATCATAGAATGATCAAGTGGAGCAGCTGACAAAAGTCAGAAAGATAAAAATTGATCCACAGCACACAATTTGATCAATGGTTACATTGTGAAATAAGGCACAATGGAAATTGTTTTTTGCAGCACAAACCTGAGGCTGGCAATTGCCCTGAAAGATGTGGAACAGTATTCTCAGTGCCCAGTGCCCACAGAGTGTTCCCAGTGCCAGCTGAGGCTTAAACAAAACCATCCAGACCTGGCATGACCCCTACATGTCAAAAGTAACAAAACACTCTGGTCAACTGATAAGAAACTCAATAAGCTAAGCTGCAACCTGGGGTGTAACAGCTCTATACTTTTACCATCAATGTTTTTGGCTGAAGTATCAGTGAACGAGACATCTCCAGGTTCAGAGCTGGCAGTAAATGCAGGGTTATTTATTATAGGTTTAGCTTTTGTAACGTTAACGTGCCTGGAGTGGGGAGAGGGATGAGCGTGTGTTCTTCCCCACCCTCCTCCACCTTTTGTTGTTTCCCACAGGTGTTCAGTGGGGTTTCCTCCAACAGATTGTTCAGCAGAGGGAGTGAGACTACTTTTAAAATGTTTTGCAAGAGCTGCAGTCCGTGAATTAAGCATCTGAGTTGCTTTTATTTCAGGGTTTTAGCAGGCTTTTGCTTCTCATCCTGGAGCAGTTCACCTTAGCAGCTTGCTCCTTTTATTCCACTGACTTGCCTTTTGGACATGATCAAGTTCTGCAGCAAGCAATGCCACTGCCTAGAGCCTTTCTTAACAACCAATCACTTTTTTAATAACCAATCATCTTTTCAGTAGCCAATTTCCCCTTTTTTTTTTTTCATCAAGTCCACCCCAGGTGTAGGGAGGCGACTACTAAATTAACTGAGGAAGAATAACAAAATATTTTCCCCTGAAGTTTTCCTATAGCCCCCACAGAGGAAGCTGCATGATAAATACCTAGGCCTGCATAGGGACAACACCATCTCCACAAGGCAGCCGCTACAGAATTGGCCTCAGGACTAAAACTGCCAATTCTAGTTCTCCACAACAAACCACAGACTGGTGGAGTTGCAGAATTGGTTTCAGGACTGAAAGCTGCCAATTCTGGCTTTTAAAAACAAAACACAAAAAGCACAGGGGCATGGGTCCCCTCCAAACAGGAGCTTGTCAGCTCTGCACAAAACCCCACATAGACAAAGGAATTAAATCCCTAAACCCATTGACCACAATATCCACAATTCCTTCAGAGAAAGATGCTTTCAAACTTCCAAGCCTACCGAGTAAACTACAATTCCTACAACCCCTTGAATAATTGAAGATATTTTTGACAATTCTCCCACCTTAGGGAGAAAATTTCAGGTGGATGGAGAGGCCCCTGTCTTTACTAGGAAACACACCTCCTCTCCATCTGAACCCACTTTAAAAGTTAACAAGGGCTCTGGTGTGGTGTGTCCCTGCTACAATGGGAGCCCCTGACACATCTAATAATCCATCTCCATTATCCCCTGGACTTCCTCCTCCTGAGGGTCCAGCTGTTTTTGTGAACATTCCCACTTCCAGTGTCCCTCTGCCCAGCAGATAGCACACTGATTCTTTCCCAGCTGCTGTTTGGCTTGGCTCTCCCCTGCTGAGGAGGGAATGCTTCTGCCACTTCCTTGTAGCCGACCCTGTCCCTTCTATTATGGGGAACCACTTGGGTCCTGGGGCCCTCGGGGACTGTAAAAATTCTGCCATCACCTTTGTGCTTGCTTTCTCCTTTTCAGCATCCCTTTTTACATACACTTGCTGTATCTTTCTAAGCAGTTCATCCAGGGATATATTCCACCATTCCTCTAGTCCTCCCTGATAGTGCCGGTGGATACTCATTTTCTGCAGCTCAAAGCCATTCGTCTTTCCAGTGAACCAAACAAAATCCTTCAAAGAAAATCCTAATCTTCCACCAACAATCTGCATTTCCTGGATTTTCTTTCCTCCTTGTTCTCACTCTCTTTATTACACACCTTATACCACAGCCAGTCCCTGTCCTGCCAAAGTGTCCAAACGTGGCCCCCAGGTCGTGATTCTCCCACAGGGAACAAGAAGGCAGAGCTGTACTTTATTGGCCACTAAGTTATCTCTACTGGGGGAGGACTGACCTTTTTGGAATCTACTCATTTGTTCAGTTTCCTTTTGTAACACTGACTGGACTTTCATTCCATGAGGGCTTTTATTCCTTTAGAATTATGGTATTATCATCCCTTCACAGAAAAACATTTGCAAACCAATGGATGGCCATTTTTTTTGCTTCTGTGTTATGTTTCCTAAAGTGACTCTCGGTGGTTGACATTAAGGCAAATGAGTTACTGCTTTGAGTTGGAAGCAACCTTGAAAACCTTTCACGTTGCTTTAAATGAATGAGGAGATAATTGGCTCTCACAATTAAGAGATGAATATTATGTGTACGGTAAGAGAATTTTTATAGCTGTACAGTTATGTTATTTTTGCATGTTCTCTCCATAGTACTCTTTCCCTTCCCCCCTTATTGCTGTCACTAGTGGCGCATTTAGGGGAGGAAGAGCTTGTTACCAGGAGGCAGAGCATGGCAACACCTGACCTCCAGTCAAGGTGTAAGAAAGTGACTTCCACCATTGGATGGCAGGGAAAGAGTTGACTGACAAAACTTTGAGAGGGGCTAAGGGTATAAAAGGCAGAGCATCCATTTTGTAGATGAGCACGTGGCTTTTGATGGAGACTCGCAGTCTTGTAATTTTTCCTTAATCGTCTTTGTTGTATTTTTGTTATCGTTTAATAAACCTTTGAAATTTTAAAAGTGAGCCTTGTTTCTCACAATGTTCTTAGGGCATCTCAATTAATTTGGGAAGTATGCAGGTTTTTTGAACTACTCGAGCGAGTTGAGCAATGAGAGGTAAAGCTTTCCTGAAGCGAGGATTCTTTATTGCCAGATTCTTCTGTGTTTTCAAGGTAAAGATGTTTTTGTCCTGCGGCAAATGACTTCAATGAGAAAATAATTCCAGCACGGAGTAAGAGCTTTGGACAGAGACCAAGTGTTGGCAGCAGTTGCTCCAGGTGCTCCTGCCATCAGCCCCCAATGCAGGTGGGCTGTGGCTTCCTGTGGCACAGAAGCCCCCCGGGGGCACAGGTCTCTGGGGCAGGAGACGGGCACCAGCGCTGCCAGGGCTTGGGGGGTGGCAGCTCTGCTTGGGCAGGGACTCTGCCACAGCTGCTGCTGTCAGCGCTGCCCGGGCCCCAGGGCTCAGAGCAGCATTCATGCCCGGGCCCACACGTTCCTTGTGCATGTCACACCGGCGGGTTTAGGATGGCCACGGGCCGGGACGTGTCCCAAGGAGGCCGTGCCAGCTTCCCTGGAAGGCCCCGTGCCCTTCCCAGCGCGGCTGCGTCGGCAGCCCTGGGGGCTCCTTCTGCTGCCCTGAGCCCGCAGAGCAGGGCAGCGTTTGCTGATGCTCTGAGCCCTTCCTAAAGATCCTGTGGGGCTGCCTTAGACACCTGGGGCCAGGCATTCCTTCCAGCCTGGGCCACTTTGGCTGGGCTGGGGGCGGCCCCAGGGCAGGCGGCAGTAAGGGCCCTGGGTGGCATGCTGCAGCACGGTCACCGTGCCATGGAACGGAACCCGGTGTCCAAGGGCCCTTTGTGACACCTGGGAAATAGAAGCTTGCCCGGGTGCTGGGAGCAGGCAACGGGGCACAACAGGACAGAGCAGTGCCGTGAGGAGCCCCCGCACAGCACCCTCGTTCGTGTCCCACCCGGAGCTTTTCCGCAGCCTTGTTCCTACAGGTGACCTTGTGGCCAGACCGTGGGACTTGGTGACTCGGAGCTTTTCCGAGGCATCTCCCATTCCTGTGGCCAGTGCCATCAAGTCCAGACCGTGGGATTTGGTCACCTGAATCATTAACGAGGAGTCTCCTGTGATTTTGGCAGGAGTCCTCAAGACCAGAGTGCAGGATTTGCTGTCCTGCAGCCTTTTTGAAGCTTCCCTGTCGCAGGTGCCTTCAAGGCACAACCGCAATTGTTGCCTTGGCGATATCCTGAGCCATCTCTCTTTAAGGTGCCCTCGAGGCCGAGCTCTAGCATGGCAGGCAGATTCCCCAGCTTGTTGAAAGTGTTCAGGGGGAAAAAAAAGAATGACCCTGGAGCTGCTCCAGCACAACAGCCTGAAGATCTGGAGCAGATTCAGACACTGCAGGGTGGTGAGTAGCAGAGCTGCGCCACAGGGCTGATGGCTACAGCCAGCTTGGCCCCATCCCATCCCATCCCATCCCTGAGGGCATGCCAACGGATAGGATGGAACAGGGGCTGGGCAGACGCCCCTCAGTGGCCATGCTCTAACCCCTGGGCCATCCTGAGGCTCTCCTTGCCTGGGGAGGCTCCTCAGCTCTGGCTGCGCTCGCTCTTTGCCAGATGCAGCCAGGGACCAGACTCCAGAGCAGGAGCCCACCCGTGGCCGCTTCCGCAGAGCAGCGCAGGTACCTGCGGCCATCCCCACCTGGGCCGGGCCTGCTGGCACTGCTCGGCCGGGCCCCACGTTGGAGCAGACCATGGAACGTCCCTCTCTTCTTCCCGCCCTTCCCTTCTGTTGCAGACACTGCGGAGGTTCCTGCGCCTTCGGCGCACTAAGACCAGCGGCCCCGCGCCCGAGGGCACGGCCGAGCCCGACCCCAGGCCCAGCGAGCTGCGGGCAGAGGCTGCTTCCAGCACAGCGTCCTCTGACCTGGCTGCCAGCTCTGACTGGGAAACCGACAAGGGCTGGGAGGAGGCTGACATGGCCCTGACGGAGGCCATGGCCACCAGCAACACCATCAGCCAGGGCATCCCAGAGACTGAGGCCATGCCCACGCTCACTGTGAGTCCTGGAGCCACTCTGGAGTTTTTCCAGAAGGGTTTTTATTCTCTGCAGCAGCCTGGGGCCAGGGCTGAAGGCCTCTCAGGATCACGTGGCCCCTCAAGCCATGTCCGCTGGGCCCCCTCAGCCCCATCCCAGTGGGCTGGGAAGGCGAGCACTTCTTGGGGGAAGCTGGGCAAGTTGCTGCCTTGGACAGCACTCAAAATCTCCCCCATGCCTCCTCCAGGTGCCAGCCATTGTAAGGAGCATCCACCAGAGGCTGGTGTCCCATGGCACTGTGGATGCCAGGCTGCAAAGTGACATTGTGAGGCTGGCTGAAGAACACCCTGCGGACGTGGTGCTGACCCTCCTGCGCTGTGCCCCAACGTGTGACAGGTACGGGGCCCATGTGCCTGCACAGCTCAGGGCTCACCAGCCTTTGGGGCCCATGGCCCTGCACAGCCTGTGCTATGGGCTCTGCCAGACAGGCAGAGAGGTCCAGCACCCTGGGGCCCCTCTGTTTCCCGAGCCTGCTGCCAATGCTCCCTCCCTGCCCCTCAGGGCACCGGGGCTCTGTCACCTGGGCCCCCACAGCTGCACAGGGCATGGTACTGGGACTGAGATGCCCCTGACACAGAGCTCTGATCCCACAGAGCTGCTACAATGATATGGAGAACCATTGGCTCGTCACGAGTAACAGTGGAGAAAGTGCTGCCAACACTGGTCCGGGTAATGGAGGATTGGCCACTGCACAGCGCATGCACCTCTGATGGGGATGACACAAATGTTTCTGCCCTGGCTGTGAGTTTCTGGAACTGGCCTCTGCTTGCCCCTCGGTCACCTCCCCAGCAGCTCTCCATCCTCTCCATGCCTCAGGCGCTGGGCTGAACCCTGGGCTAGGGGCAGGCTCAGGGGGCACCAGGCCCGCTGCTCCTCCTGCATCTGCCCTTGGGCCCTGCCCCATGGACACCTCGGCACTGAGTCCTGTCTTGGGCTGCTTCTTTTGCAGGCAACTCTGGTGATCTGGGTGATGGTCCAGGTGCCTCAGTACCATGAGGCAACGATTCATTCTTTCTACCCTCTGTTTGTGGCTCTGCTCTTCCATGTTGCCATCACCACACAGCAGATGCCACCAGAGGAAGTCGATACCTTCTGGAGAGCATGCCAGGAGGAGCACCGCCTTCCCAGCAAGCTTAACAGGTCCCAGTCCTCCTGGCCTTCCCATGCCCTTGTGGCCAGTGCCAGTGCTCCCAGTGTGACCTGGGCTTTGCTCTGCACACAGGTTTGCAGTGCAGGCAATGAAGGCTCTGTTCTACCTACTGCGCTGTGACAAAGAGGTGATGTCTATGGAGCGCAAGTGTGGCTGGGACACGCTGCTGTGTGCTCACACCCAGCACTATGCCATGGGTCTGCTGGCCAGGTGAGACCCCCTTGTCCCCATTGCCCCCGGCATTTGTGCCCTGTGCCCCACTCAGTCCCTGTGGTCATGGGCCAGAGAGCCTCGTCACTGAGGGACGGCCAAGGAGACTGGAAAAGGCTGGGAGAGGAGGGTGCCCAGAAGGGGCCACCTCCCAGAGCACCCACATGCCCTCCAGGGATGCTGGGGAAAGACCAGACCTCTGTGAGTCAGTCCTGGGAGATGTTTGCCCCCCCACCTCAGAGTCTTGGTGCCTTTTTTCCCCTGCCAGGGAGATGCGTTATGCCTTGACCCCCCTGTGTTCCCATGTTGCATATCGCCTTCTCCTGCTGCTCAGCAGTGAAAAGCCAAGGTGGGATCTGCCCTTGCTGGCATTCCTTGTGGAGGTGAGCCTCAAGGCCAGCGCTGCCTGGCTGAGCTGCCTCCCAGCTCTCTGCCCTCTCACAGCCACAGCTGCCTGGGACGGTGCCCGTGCCCTGTGCTGCTGCTGCTGCTGCCTGGGCCCAGCCCTGTGCGCTTCTGAGCTCCTGCTGGCCGGCTCCCCTGTCACTGCCCTGTGCCTTGCAGGTCCTCGAGTGCCTGGACTTGAGGAAATGTGCTCTCACTGTCGTGAAGATCATGTCAAGTTGCCTGCAGAGCAAGTGCAGGGAGAGGCGTCGCCTGGCACTCAGAGGCCTCGTGGTGCTCAGCAAGGATCCCTCGATGGTGAGAAGGGGGCAGCGGCTGAAGCTGCGCTGGGGAAAGCAGCCCCTTGGGCTGGCAGGGCTTCAGGAGCTGAGGCAGCTGCTCCCAGCTCTCCTGCCTCACCTGCCCCAGGGCTTTGGGTCAGGCCTTTGGCCTGTGGGCCCTGCAGCAGCACGGTGGCCTTGCAGTGCCAGGGTGGTGGTGGCAGTGCAGCCGTCCATGGCTTCCCGGCACAGCCTTGTGTTCCACACAGGCCAAACCTCTACGCAGCGTGTCTCGAAGCCTTCTGAAGCTTCTGGGTGATGCAGATGGAGAGGTGGTCAGCATGTCCCTCTCTCTGTTCAAGAAGATGCTCCAGAAAAAACATCTCCTGATATCTAGCACTTCTGCCCCAAAGCTGGCTGAGGCGCTCCTGCCACTCTTTGACAATGTAAGGCTCTGTGTCCCCAGCCATAGGCACTTGCTGCTGACCAGAAATTTTGTGCTCTCGGGATTTTCAGCTGTTTGCCCAGGAGTACAGGATGTTTGATGCTTAAGTATTTTCCTCCTCCTTTCCTCCAGGACAACAGCCAAGTGCAGGCGCTCTCCATTTACCTCTTCCGCAAGATGATGGAGTTGGTAGTGGATGAGGGAAAAAAGCCCTTGAAGACAATTGTGAACCAGAGCCTGCTCCCTCTCTTCTTGCACTGCCATGAGGAGAACCAACACGTGGCAGAGGTGAGGTTTTCTGGGATGCTGCTGGATCCCTGGCAGGGGGCTTGGCTGCCTCCTGCCCTGGCACCTCATGGACTGCAGCCTCCTCCAGGCCTTGGCACAGGGATGTGATTCCGGTGCCCTGGGCTGTGGGGCCATCTCTGGGTCTCTGCTGCTCTCCAGGCCTCTCGGGAAACGCTGCATTGTGCGGCCAGGTTCTTGGAGAAGACGGATCTCCAGAGGGTGCTGAAGACGGAGCAGCCGTTGAAAATTGATGAGTGCCTGGTAAGGAGGGCCTGCAAGCCCCAGCCTCAGCCTGGAGAAGGCCCCTGAGGGCGGTGCTCAGTGTGCGGGGCCGGGCACAGCTGCCCGCTGCCCGCTGCTGCGGCGAGAGGCCGCGGGGGCTCTTCTCCAGGCTCCCGTGGGCCCCAGCCGGGTGCCCATGGAGCCCCGGCCCGGCAGGGCTGCGGGCCGGCACCGCGGCTCCCCGGGCAGCAGCCGGCCCTCTGCCCCCTGCCCTCGGGAGCCCTTGGCCAGCGGCTGCTGGCCGCGCCTCAGGCCTGTGCGGCCAGGGGAGGCCGGGGCTGGGCGCAGGCAGCGCCCGGCCCAGGGGCTGAGCCCGCGCCAACCCTTCCCTCCTGCCACTCTCTGCAGCTGGCAGAGGACAGGAGCCAAGCGGCCCAGCACATGCAGTGGGCCCTGCGGTTCCTGGATAGCCCACAGGAGTCCGTACGGGAGGCGGCCGTCAGGATCATCGGTGAGCCCCGGGCCCGGGCTCCCTCCCCGGCCCGGCCCGCCGCCGCTCGGCCCCAGCCCCGCCTGCTGCCCCGGCAGCGCCGCCGGCAGCGCCGGCTGTGCCGCTGGGGCCGTGACAGGCTCTGTGTTCACAGGCAGCGCCGGGCGGTGCCGCAGGGGGAAGAGGGAAGAGCTCCGGGCCCACAGTCAGGGTGAGTGCGGACACCGGGCTGACAGCGGGGCCTGCCCGGGAGAGCTGCATTGCCTTCGCTCCCTGGGTGCATGAGGGGTGGCCTGGGCAGAGCACAGCGAGCGATTTCAGGGACACTGGTCCGGGGGATTCGTGGCCAGCGTCTTGCAGCTGATCCCGTTTGCCCCCCCCTCTCTTCTGGCCGATGCAAGAGCTGAGTGGGACACCCCTATGTAGTGGTTTTGGTTCACTAATTGATGATTTCCTGGCCACTGTTCCAATTAGTGTGGTAAGTTCCGTGCTGGTTAATCACCAGTTCATCCAGTAGAATGTAGTTCATCATTTTCTGTGTGAGATAGGATTAGGAGAAAGGCAAAGCAGGCTCCAAACTTTAAAAGGGTATGAAGAAAAATTTATTAACAGGAACTAAAAGAAGGAGTAATAAGAATCAGAACAAAACCTTCAGAACATTTCTCCTCCCCCTACAACTTTTTCTTTCCCACTGACAATGTAAAGGGACAAAACCAAAATTTTGAGTCACTTTACTACCTCTAGAATAGTCTCTCTTCTGCTCACTTAAGGAGGAATGTCCCTCTTGTTAATGTTATGGAGATTTTCCACAAGAAAGCAGTTCTCTCGTGGCTCTCAATTTCCATCAACAGCAGCCACACTGCAGGGAAATCTGCAATTCTGAAATCGCTCCCATTTTCCACAAGCTTTTCCCACAGCTGTGTTTCTGTGCCGTGTCAACTTATGGGGTACTGTTCTAAAGATGAGCTGTTCAAAGGCAAAGGTTCTCTTTATCTATCTCTAAAATCATCTTCCATCTCTAGCAAGAGAGATCTTCTTCTGTTCCTGGGGGCACAGGATCTTCATCACTCTTCTCTCCATCTCTGTTCAAACTTGTCCTAGAATCATACCTTCATGTCTTATAGGGAAAAAAAGTGTCCTTCTCCCTATGTTTACAAGAGGATTTCAGCCTAAAACTAAAGGCATCTCCTCATCCCTCCCATCTGGGACTTGACTTCTTCACTGACCTCAGCCAGGCCTAGGCTGGGTCAGCTGTGTTACCTCTTTGTCGGCCAGAAGGGAAAAGAGAAAGTTCCCAAGTTTATTTTGTTTGTAACGTGTTTTTCACAGAGGCTTTCATGTACAGCTTTCCAGATTATCAGTTCCCAAAACCAACCCTTGATTGGTTTCCTATCGGACCAACCCTTGATTGGTTTCCTATTGGTTCCTATCGGAACCTGCCAGCAGCCTCTCCCAAAACATCATGTCCGTGATGCACAAAGCAGCACACAGTGGCAGGAGCGTCTCCTAGGATTCCTGCAGTTGTGGGTGCTGACTGTGGCTCTCTTCCTCTCTGTTCCAGCCATTTAAGTCCCAAGGAAAGACACTAGTCCATCCCACTGTAACCTGGATATTCACAGCCGATTTGCCAGAAGAGCTGAAGAATTAGGTGCCTCTTCAGGATCCGGTGAAGCAGTTTCCCAAGAACAGCACCAGGAGACACTGAAGAGCAAACCATCTCCCACTGCCACTGGAGCTCCAGGCACAGCTGATGACTGGCACAGCTGAGCCTGTGAGAAGCTCCCGTAGCTCCTGCCGTCACCCTGCCTGTTGACAGCTCCCTCCTTCCAGCCCTCATACCCTGCCCATACCCTTTTCTTACCTCCCAGCTCATCCCTTTGCTTTGCTTTTCATTAATAAACCGTTTGGCTTTTTCACTTTGCCTTCATCTCTGTGGAGCTGAAGCAAATCCGGGGCCCTGGGACGCACAGGCCCCTGCTGCCGTTCTCTGCCACGCTGTGTTTTGTGCCCAGAGGAACTGGGGCAGGTCAGGCTGGAAAGGTCCCTGTGCTGAAGGTGCAGTTCCACAGCACTGTGCAGTTCCACATCTTGCTGAGCACCTTGGAGCCCCTGAATTTTGGAAGAGCCAACCTGAGTATGCTCTGAACCCAGCTGAGAGGGCTTCCATGGCAAGCATGCACGGAGGGCAAAGGAGCTTGGAATGCTGGAAGCTTTCAAGAATAGCTTCCTGAAAGCACAGCAGCGCTCCATCCCTGCACAGGATGAGGAAGAGGGCAGCAGCAGAGAGCATCCGGGCTTAGCAGGGAGCTCTGGCTGTGCCTGAGGGCAAATGAAGCAGCAGCACGGTGCCCGAGACTCGGACACGCGGCCGTGCCGGTGCCCGCAGCGCTGCCAGGCAGTGCCGGGATCCCGCCTGTGCTTCTGCTCCCCACAAGTGAGGAACGGCAGCCCCAGGCTCAGAGCCAGTCCGAAAGCCAGCCAAGGGAGAGCAGAGGGAGGGCACCCTGCCAGTCTCTCTTGGGCATGGCTGCAAAACAGCGCCTGCTGCTTCTTCCTCCGCCTGCGTTTGGGCTGTGCTGGTGGCAGAACCAGCCAGGTTGGGCTCTGTGTTCCAAAGCCTGTTGGGAGCGGGCATGAAAAGCGCGGCGTGCACAGCAGAGAGTCCTGGAAGGTGCTGGCAAGAGCATCCTGCAGGAACAGGGCTCTGGTCCCTGGCCAGGAACAGCCTGGTTTTGGTGCCGTGAGCGCAGGCAGGAGTTGAGGCAGGTGAAGAGGCCATGGGCAGCTTGTGTTTCTGGAGGGCCTGGGGCTGCACCTCTGAACCTGCACCTGGAAACTCACTTGGGGCAATAGGAATTAGAGCTGGAGTGGCTGTCCTGAAAGGACCTGAAGTCATTCAGCCTTGCCAGCGTTTCTTAAAGGTGTGTTGGTGCTCCCCAGGAAAGCTGCACATTTGGGGAAACACCTTTGGAGGAAAGGGGCTTGCTTCTCAAGGAAAGTGCTTCCCAGGGAGCTCCCAGTGAGGCAGGTGCAAGTGTCCCCCTTTGGCTCTCTGTGCTCCTTTCAGTCCTTGAGGCCTGTTGCACATGGCAGTGGGGCAGGGAGAAGGCAGTGAAGAGCAGGTTTGGCATCTGCCTGGACCTGTGGAAACCAACCCAAGCACCTGCAGCAGGATGTGTAATCCCCTTTGGAGAGAGGGTGGGCAGGAGCATCTGTGTCCAGCCATGAGCCCCAAAGCTCTTTGTGAGAGCTGTGAATTAAAAGGCCTTTGCACACACACTTTTCACATCTTTCCTGTCTGCTGTGTTTCAACTCTTGGCAATATGCATTTGCCTGCTGCTTGGTGGCAGCTGCTGTGGCCCAGGGCCAGCACAGAGCTGGGCTGTGTGGGCAAGGCAGCGTGGAGAGCCTTGGCTGATCTTGGTGCGTCCCTGGCCTCAGCAAAGGCCTCCCAAGGTGTCCTGCTCATTGGCTCTCCCTGTGCATCTTGGAGAGAACAAGGCAGGCATTTCTGGCAGCTGGGCATCAGCCAGCCTTAAAATGGGGGCGTGTGGTGGAGTGAGCCCAGCTGAGATACGCTGAGCGCAGCCCAGTGCTCCTTGCTCCTCTCTGCTGAGCCGGGAGCGTTTGTCTGCTTTCGGGATGGCCCTGGCTGTGTCAGGGCTGCTCCGTGGACACGAGACAGCCGGTCCTGTCCCGCTGGGTGCCAGCAGTGCCTGGCAGCAGCCCTGCACCCACGTCAGGATGCTGGCCAAGAGAGGCCCTGGAAGCTGAGGCAGCTGATTTGAAGCTTTTGCAGATCCACACAGGGGATGCCAGCAGCGTTCCCTCAGGATACAGCAGTCCTGAGGGGCCTCCCCAGAGCTGCCTGATGCTACCCACTCCTTGTGGCACCAGTTGCTTTCCTGTGGGATGTTCTACCTCCCCCAGGAGTGAAGAGGGAGCTGGGGAAAGAGCTTGCCCGGCTGCTCTGGATCCTTTCCCAGCAGCCCTGGCTGAGTGGAGCAGTGCGAGCTGAGCGCAGAGGTGCCCATGGAACAGCCGTGCCCAGGAAGGCTGGCTGGGAAGGATGATCCAGGAACCACAGGCCTGGCAGCCTGGCTTTGCTGCCAGGGAAGGCCTTGGAGCAGACCCTCCTGAGTGCCATCCCACAGCAGGTGCAGGGAACCAGGGGCTCTGCTGGAGGCTGGGAAAGCTCTGCGGAGGGGCGGGCACAGCTGGGGGTCCTGGTGGGCTGTTGCGGGCTTCTGTGGGGGTGTTTGGGGGGGTGGATGTTGGGGGGCGCGTTGGGGATGGAGTTGTCTGGAAGGTGAGAGGTCTGGGCTGGAATTTGAGTCAGTTTGAAGGCAGCATCTGTGCTTTGGCACAGCTTTGGTGTTGGACGGCAGAAAGAATATCTGTGACTATTTCTTTTACTGGTCCTGTTTCTCCTGCAGGGAACAAGAGGGGAGAGCTGTACTTTATTGGCCACTTAGAGATCTGTACTGGGGGAGGATCGGCCCTTTTGCCATCTCCTCATTTAGTTGGGTTACTGTTGTAACACTGAGGGGTCTTCATTCCTTGAGAGCTTTTATTCCTTAAGAGAATTAGGAGATTATAATCCCTTCATGGAAAACCATTTGCAAACCAAAGAATGGCCTTCCTTTTGGCCTCTCTGTAGTGTTATGTTTTGTAAAGGGACTTCCAGTGGATGATGTTAAGGCATATGTGTTGCTGCTTTGAGATGGGAACAAACTTCAAAATCAATTCCATTCTCTGGGCATTGCTGTTAATTTGAGAAGTTTGCAAATTTTGGAACTACTTGAGCTGAGCAATGGGAATTAAAGCTTTCCTGAAGTGAGGATACTTAAATGTCCTGAGCCCGCAGTGCAGGGCAGTATTTGCTGATGTTTCGAGCCCTTCCTAAAGATCCTGTGGGGCTGCCTTAGACACCTGGGGCCAGGCATTCCTTCCAGCCTGGGCCACTTTGGCTGGGCTGGGGTCGGCCCCAGGGCAGGCGGCAGTAAGGGCCCTGGGTGGCACGCTGCAGCATGGTCACCGTGCCATGGAATGGAACCCGGTGTCCAAGGGCCCTTTGTGACACCTGGGAAATAGAAGCTTGCCCGGGTGCTGGGAGCAGGCAACGGGGCACAACGGGACAGAGCAGTGCCGTGAGGAGCCCCCGCACAGCACCCTCGTTCGTGTCCCACCTGGAGCTTTTCCGCAGCCTTGTTCCTACAGGTGACCTTGTGGCCAGACCGTGGGACTTGGTGACTCGGAGCTTTTCCGAGGCATCTCCCATTCCTGTGACCAGTGCCATCAAGTCCAGACCGTGGGATTTGGTCACCTGAATCATTAACGAGGAGTCTCCTGTGATTTTGGCAGGAGTCCTCAAGACCAGAGTGCAGGATTTGCTGTCCTGCAGCCTTTTTGAAGCTTCCCTGTCGCAGGTGCCTTCAAGGCACAACCGCAATTGTTGCCTTGGCGATATCCTGAGCCATCTCTCTTTAAGGTGCCCTCGAGGCCGAGCTCTAGCATGGCAGGCAGATTCCCCAGCTTGTTGAAAGTGTTCAGGGGGAAAAAAAAGAATGACCCTGGAGCTGCTCCAGCACAACAGCCTGAAGATCTGGAGCAGATTCAGACACTGCAGGGTGGTGAGTAGCAGAGCTGCGCCACAGGGCTGATGGCTACAGCCAGCTTGGCCCCATCCCATCCCATCCCATCCCATCCCTGAGGGCATGCCAACGGATAGGATGGAACAGGGGCTGGGCAGACGCCCCTCAGTGGCCATGCTCTAACCCCTGGGCCATCCTGAGGCTCTCCTTGCCTGGGGAGGCTCCTCAGCTCTGGCTGCGCTCGCTCTTTGCCAGATGCAGCCAGGGACCAGACTCCAGAGCAGGAGCCCACCCGTGGCCGCTTCCGCAGAGCAGCGCAGGTACCTGCGGCCATCCCCACCTGGGCCGGGCCTGCTGGCACTGCTCGGCCGGGCCCCACGTTGGAGCAGACCATGGAACGTCCCTCTCTTCTTCCCGCCCTTCCCTTCTGTTGCAGACACTGCGGAGGTTCCTGCGCCTTCGGCGCACTAAGACCAGCGGCCCCGCGCCCGAGGGCACGGCCGAGCCCGACCCCAGGCCCAGCGAGCTGCGGGCAGAGGCTGCTTCCAGCACAGCGTCCTCTGACCTGGCTGCCAGCTCTGACTGGGAAACCGACAAGGGCTGGGAGGAGGCTGACATGGCCCTGACGGAGGCCATGGCCACCAGCAACACCATCAGCCAGGGCATCCCAGAGACTGAGGCCATGCCCACGCTCACTGTGAGTCCTGGAGCCACTCTGGAGTTTTTCCAGAAGGGTTTTTATTCTCTGCAGCAGCCTGGGGCCAGGGCTGAAGTCCTCTCAGGATCACGTGGCCCCTCAAGCCATGTCCGCTGGGCCCCCTCAGCCCCATCCCAGTGGGCTGGGAAGGCGAGCACTTCTTGGGGGAAGCTGGGCAAGTTGCTGCCTTGGACAGCACTCAAAATCTCCCCCATGCCTCCTCCAGGTGCCAGCCATTGTAAGGAGCATCCACCAGAGGCTGGTGTCCCATGGCACTGTGGATGCCAGGCTGCAAAGTGACATTGTGAGGCTGGCTGAAGAACACCCTGCGGACGTGGTGCTGACCCTCCTGCGCTGTGCCCCAACGTGTGACAGGTACGGGGCCCACGTGCCTGCACAGCTCAGGGCTCACCAGCCTTTGGGGCCCATGGCCCTGCACAGCCTGTGCTCTGGGCTCTGCCAGACAGGCAGAGAGGTCCAGGACCCTGGGGCCCCTCTGTTTCCCGAGCCTGCTGCCAATGCTCCCTCCCTGCCCCTCAGGGCACCGGGGCTCTGTCACCTGGGCCCCCACAGCTGCACAGGGCATGGTACTGGGACTGAGATGCCCCTGACACAGAGCTCTGATCCCACAGAGCTGCTACAATGATATGGAGAACCATTGGCTCGTCACGAGTAACAGTGGAGAAAGTGCTGCCAACACTGGTCCGGGTAATGGAGGATTGGCCACTGCACAGCGCATGCACCTCTGATGGGGATGACACAAATGTTTCTGCCCTGGCTGTGAGTTTCTGGAACTGGCCTCTGCTTGCCCCTCGGTCACCTCCCCAGCAGCTCTCCATCCTCTCCATGCCTCAGGCGCTGGGCTGAACCCTGGGCTAGGGGCAGGCTCAGGGGGCACCAGGCCCGCTGCTCCTCCTGCATCTGCCCTTGGGCCCTGCCCCATGGACACCTCGGCACTGAGTCCTGTCTTGGGCTGCTTCTTTTGCAGGCAACTCTGGTGATCTGGGTGATGGTCCAGGTGCCTCAGTACCATGAGGCAACGATTCATTCTTTCTACCCTCTGTTTGTGGCTCTGCTCTTCCATGTTGCCATCACCACACAGCAGATGCCACCAGAGGAAGTCGATACCTTCTGGAGAGCATGCCAGGAGGAGCACCGCCTTCCCAGCAAGCTTAACAGGTCCCAGTCCTCCTGGCCTTCCCATGCCCTTGTGGCCAGTGCCAGTGCTCCCAGTGTGACCTGGGCTTTGCTCTGCACGCAGGTTTGCAGTGCAGGCCATGAAGGCTCTGCTCTACCTACTGCGCTGTGACAAAGAGGTGATGTCTATGGAGCGCAAGTGTGGCTGGGACACGCTGCTGTGTGCTCACACCCAGCACTATGCCATGGGTCTGCTGGCCAGGTGAGACCCCCTTGTCCCCATTGCCCCCGGCATTTGTGCCCTGTGCCCCACTCAGTCCCTGTGGTCATGGGCCAGAGAGCCTCGTCACTGAGGGACAGCCAAGGAGACTGGAAAAGGCTGGCAGAGGAGGGTGCCCAGAAGGGGCCACCTCCCAGAGCACCCACATGCCCTCCAGGGATGCTGGGGAAAGACCAGACCTCTGTGAGTCAGTCCTGGGAGATGTTTGCCCCCCCACCTCAGAGTCTTGGTGCCTTTTTTCCCCTGCCAGGGAGATGCGTTATGCCTTGACCCCCCTGTGTTCCCATGTTGCATATCGCCTTCTCCTGCTGCTCAGCAGTGAAAAGCCAAGGTGGGATCTGCCCTTGCTGGCATTCCTTGTGGAGGTGAGCCTCAAGGCCAGCGCTGCCTGGCTGAGCTGCCTCCCAGCTCTCTGCCCTCTCACAGCCACAGCTGCCTGGGACGGTGCCCGTGCCCTGTGCTGCTGCTGCTGCTGCCTGGGCCCAGCCCTGTGCGCTTCTGAGCTCCTGCTGGCCGGCTCCCCTGTCACTGCCCTGTGCCTTGCAGGTCCTCGAGTGCCTGGACTTGAGGAAATGTGCTCTCACTGTCGTGAAGATCATGTCAAGTTGCCTGCAGAGCAAGTGCAGGGAGAGGCGTCGCCTGGCACTCAGAGGCCTCGTGGTGCTCAGCAAGGATCCCTCGATGGTGAGAAGGGGGCAGCGGCTGAAGCTGCGCTGGGGAAAGCAGCCCCTTGGGCTGGCAGGGCTTCAGGAGCTGAGGCAGCTGCTCCCAGCTCTCCTGCCTCACCTGCCCCAGGGCTTTGGGTCAGGCCTTTGGCCTGTGGGCCCTGCAGCAGCACGGTGGCCTTGCAGTGCCAGGGTGGTGGTGGCAGTGCAGCCGTCCATGGCTTCCCGGCACAGCCTTGTGTTCCACACAGGCCAAACCTCTACGCAGCGTGTCTCGAAGCCTTCTGAAGCTTCTGGGTGATGCAGATGGAGAGGTGGTCAGCATGTCCCTCTCTCTGTTCAAGAAGATGCTCCAGAAAAAACATCTCCTGATATCTAGCACTTCTGCCCCAAAGCTGGCTGAGGCGCTCCTGCCACTCTTTGACAATGTAAGGCTCTGTGTCCCCAGCCATAGGCACTTGCTGCTGACCAGAAATTTTGTGCTCTCGGGATTTTCAGCTGTTTGCCCAGGAGTACAGGATGTTTGATGCTTAAGTATTTTCCTCCTCCTTTCCTCCAGGACAACAGCCAAGTGCAGGCGCTCTCCATTTACCTCTTCCGCAAGATGATGGAGTTGGTAGTGGATGAGGGAAAAAAGCCCTTGAAGACAATTGTGAACCAGAGCCTGCTCCCCCTCTTCTTGCACTGCCATGAGGAGAACCAACACGTGGCAGAGGTGAGGTTTTCTGGGATGCTGCTGGATCCCTGGCAGGGGGCTTGGCTGCCTCCTGCCCTGGCACCTCATGGACTGCAGCCTCCTCCAGGCCTTGGCACAGGGATGTGATTCCGGTGCCCTGGGCTGTGGGGCCATCTCTGGGTCTCTGCTGCTCTCCAGGCCTCTCGGGAAACGCTGCATTGTGCGGCCAGGTTCTTGGAGAAGACGGATCTCCAGAGGGTGCTGAAGACGGAGCAGCCGTTGAAAATTGATGAGTGCCTGGTAAGGAGGGCCTGCAAGCCCCAGCCTCAGCCTGGAGAAGGCCCCTGAGGGCGGTGCTCAGTGTGCGGGGCCGGGCACAGCTGCCCGCTGCCCGCTGCTGCGGCGAGAGGCCGCGGGGGCTCTTCTCCAGGCTCCCGTGGGCCCCAGCCGGGTGCCCATGGAGCCCCGGCCCGGCAGGGCTGCGGGCCGGCACCGCGGCTCCCCGGGCAGCAGCCGGCCCTCTGCCCCCTGCCCTCGGGAGCCCTTGGCCAGCGGCTGCTGGCCGCGCCTCAGGCCTGTGCGGCCAGGGGAGGCCGGGGCTGGGCGCAGGCAGCGCCCGGCCCAGGGGCTGAGCCCACGCCAACCCTTCCCTCCTGCCACTCTGCAGCTGGCAGAGGACAGGAGCCAAGCGGCCCAGCACATGCAGTGGGCCCTGCGGTTCCTGGATAGCCCACAGGAGTCCGTACGGGAGGCGGCCGTCAGGATCATCGGTGAGCCCCGGGCCCGGGCTCCCTCCCCGGCCCGGCCCGCCGCCGCTCGGCCCCAGCCCCGCCTGCTGCCCCGGCAGCGCTGCCGGCAGGGAGCTGTGCCGCTGGGGCCGTGACAGGCTCTGTGTTCACAGGCAGCGCCGGGCGGTGCCGCAGGGGGAAGAGGGAAGAGCTCCGGGCCCACAGTCAGGGTGAGTGCGGACACCGGGCTGACAGCGGGGCCTGCCCGGGAGAGCTGCATTGCCTTCGCTCCCTGGGTGTTATAAAATTGACTCAAAACGAGCAATTTTCAATCAAAGAATTTATTAATTATTGAAGCAGTTATACTACGTAAGCAAAGGCTCAGCGCTGGGCGACAGGGGAGTCTCAGCTCCACCTACTGCTGCCCCAACTAGTTTCTGATTCAGTGCTTTTATCCTCTCCATCCTTCAGGAGTCCATGTTATCTCGGAGTTCTCTGCGCCTGCGCTGGTTGTTGCTAGAGGGTCATCCTTCTGTCTCCTGGTGGTCGGTGATAAAAGGCTGCGGAGTCTTCCTCAGCTGCGTCTTCTTCACCCTATGTCTTTATTTGGTGACTTCTCCGTGGAAAATTACCAAAATCTTATGATTAACGCAATATGTGCCCTATCAAGTTTCAGCAAGCAAATATCCTGCCTTGCAGACTGTTTATCTGCCCCTGCCCCTTCCCCAGCTTTTCCCTGGTCGTTATCTCTGTGAGTTATCTGCTTGTACCATTTGTCAGCGGGAAAGGTTTCCCTGCTGGGTGTTAATCTGCCCCTGCCCTTTCCCCAGCCTTTCCCTGGTCGTTATTTCTGTTAGTTATCTGTTTGTACCATTTGCTGGGTGGGACTATGTGTGGGCTCCTGCAACCCCTTCCCTGGTATCCTTGTAGCTCATATCTCATGAAGTAGTACAGAAATAGTCAGCAGAGAACTCTTGTAACACACTGGTCTCTTTTTCGTGATGAACAAAATGTAGTCCTTCATCTCAATCCCCCCTTTGTTTTGATACTCAATTTTGTTCATCAAAACGCTCTAATTCCCTTTTGCTAAGCTCCAGAGATTCTTCTGGATCATCCATCTTCAAGATTTCGTATTTTGCTTGTATGAGCATAAGGTGAGCAGCTTCTAATCTGCCTTTTACAATGCTAATCAATTTATTAAAAATACAAGGGCCAAACGTGAGTCCCAATAGTAAGAGAAGTAGTGGACCCGCTATCGTTGATAATAAAGTTGTAAGCCAAGGAGAATAGTTAAACCAAGATTCATACCAGCTTTGGTGTTCTTCCCTTTCTCTTTGTCTTCTTTCTAGCCCCTCCCGTAGTTTTGCCATTGAGTCCCGTATAATTCCGCTCTTGTTTACATATGTGCAGCATTCTTCTCTTAAAGCAGCACATAGTCCTCCTTGTTGCAGGAATAATAGATTTAACCCCCTTCGATTTTGTAAGGCTACCTCTGCTAGGGAATCTAATGATTCTGTGAGGTCTTTGATGGAGGTTTCGATCCTCCTGAGGTCTTCATCTACAGAGGCTCTTAGTTCTTGGAATCCTCGGTGTTGCTGTATGAGTGAGGCTATTCCTGTTCCTGTCCCAGCTGCACCTATTCCTAGTAACATTGCTACAGTGAAGGTTGTGAATATTTCCCGTTTCACTATGTGGGGTCCTATATTTTGATATTGTTCATAAACGTACTCTACGGGGTGGTAAAGGACTCTGGGTACTATCAATACTTGAATACAAAAGTCACTGGATTCATTAAATCGGTCTATATTTATACATGGGGTGACTCCAAGAGTGTTACAGACCCATTTAGTATTTGCTGCTGGCAGTATCCAGCTGGCAGGTTTCTTAGGGTCACTCAAATTCCCCATAACCTGACATAGATGTCGTTTTTCCACTGGTACTCGTCCTATACATCTTCCTCTCCCCGTTACCCTTGCCAAGGTTATCCCTCTTGATTCTTCTCCTCCTTTTTTCCATAGGCACCTAGCTGGGTTGGTCCCATTTACTCGTCTGCTTTTTGCTGTTACCCCTATGGCTTCATAGAACGGGGGGTTTACGGTGTAACACAGCCAACATTCCTTAGTTAGATTTGGATGGGTCTCATTCAGGACTAGGAAAGTGGCCTGTAATATTTTCCACAAGTCCCCTTCTCCCGGGTTTTCAGGTCCTCGGGTCGAATTAGTAAAGTTTTGCTTATACATTTCTGGAAGACTAGTGGTTGGGGCTGTTTCTGATTCATTTCCATTATTTTCTCCTAGCGTTTGTTCTCCAGCTATCGCCTGGTTTGGTCCAATTGGTTCAGGGTCGTGTGGCACGGTTGTCTTTTGGATTATAAGTGCCCCCCTCTGTCTGTCCCTGGTTCCCATAATCGGGCTCCCCACATTTTCCCTAATAACCAGACTTGGTCATGTGGTTTTGTCACATTAATGTAAATCATATTGCATGTTCCATCTAACCCTCCTTCTTTCTGGGTATATGTGGAAGTGGGCTGTGTACACCCGTATGGACCCCATCCAGTTCTGATAAACCCGTCCTCGTTCCCCCCAAAGGAGCTTACTGATACACAGTCCCAATAAGCACAGTAAAAGTGTCCTGGATAGTTACAATACCCTTTTCCTGGGTTTGAGCTTGGACAAAAATAATATCCAAACTGATTTAAACATGGATTTACAGGTATTAAATCACACAAAGTACATAAAAAGCTGGGTGCGCCAGATGTGATTTTGGTCTGGATAACATACTGGTCTTCCCATCTAATCAGTGACCATTTGAAGGGTTGATGTGAATACCCTTCTGCCCCTGAACTTGTTACAATGCACCAGAAAAGAATTAAGGCTTGTAATTTGGGGCTGTCATTGTCGGAGCTCAGGTTAAATTTTACCTTTGGTTTCCCCAGTGGTGGGTTACCAATCCTGGGGCAGGACGGCCAACATTTCCTGGACATCCCATATGGGGGTCGAGGCTTCCGACGGACTCCACTGGTTATTACCTCTCTGCCTCGCCCGACGACTCGGTTGCTGCGAGCCTCGGGGTTTACCATCTTCTCGGCAGCAGAGGTATTCTTCAGGAGCCGGATAAACCTCCCGTTTCCACTTTTTAGCACTGGCGGCCCAGTTATCAGCTTTTATTAATGAGAGGTCACGCCGCAAATTGGGGGCTTTCTTCTGACACACCACTTCCAGGATGTCCAGGAGAAAGGGGATTGGTTCGTTAGGGTGGTAGCAGAACCGATCAGGATTTACCCCTTTGGAAAAGGTTTCCCACCACTCGTCAGATCCAAGCTTTACCTCCTCCCGTAGCAACTCTGCTACTAAGAATGATAGAAGTTAGTCTCCTCTCTTTCTCATAGCACGGCATGCAAATTCCCCTAGGTGTTCTACCACTCCGACAATGAGACCACCAAGGTTCGTGACACAATTTATAGGAAAAGCATACAAGGGGGTGACAGTCACAATCTAACCAGTTACACTTTAACCTTATATCTTTGTTTTGTGCTTTTTCCCCCTTCCATGGGTGCCCTTTATGTTCTAATCTCGGGGACTTAAAGTAGGGCTTTCTTAACTCGTCCTCTAAGAGTTTGCAATATCCAAGAGCCTCCTGATTCCCTATTAGCTGGGTTTGGAGATAATGGTTATCTCCAACCCAGATTACTATCCAAATCATTTATCAGTTCGTTTCAGCTTTAATTTGGTTTCTCCCGGGAGACTGCAAACCTCCCAGCTGTGAGGGGGTTTTACCGGTCCTTTTATGCGACTAGCATGAGTCCATCCTTTTTCAGCGGTTCATATGGCTGCTTCTGTGCTGAGGAGTACTTGGAACGGTCCTTCCCACCTTGGAGTCAAGGGGTTTTCTTTACAGTTTTTTTTTTGGTTTTTTTTTTTTTTTTTTTTTTTTTTTCACAAGCACCCAATCTCCTGGCTGTACCTGGTGTAAGATAAAATCTAAAGGAGGCCGTTGTGCTAACATACCTTTTTCCCATAATGCCTTTCTGTACTTTGTCAATTCCACCAAATATTTTTGTGTACATGTGTCATTAATGACAGGATGTTCGTTAGGATTTTCTAGGTTATACGGCATCCCATACATCATTTCAAAGGGTGATACCCCTAAATCAGCTCTAGGTCTTGTTCTTATATTTAGCAACGCTAGAGGAATACATTTAACCCAGGTCAAATTGGTTTCTGCTACCAGTTTGGTCAATTGCTTTTTTATTTCTCCATTCATTCGTTCAACTCGTCCAGAGCTCTGGGGATGCCAGGGGGCATGTTGTTCCCACCGTATGCCCAGAGCTGTTGCTAAGTTTTGGGTAATTTGGGAAATAAAATGCGGCCCTCTATCTGAGTCAATGACTTCTGGGACCCCATATCTCGGGATTATCTCTTCCATCAATATTTTCGTAACTACTTTGGCTGTTTCTCTTACGGTTGGGAAGGCTTCCACAAAATGTGTTAGGTGGTCCACCAAGACCAATAAATATTTGGTTCTCCCTACTTTGGGGAGCTCGGTGAAATCTATCTGAATGTGGGAGAAAGGCCTTTTTGCTAGTGGTCGGCCTCCCTCCGGTAATTTTCTCAAAATTTTTTTTTTTTTGTTTGTTTTTTTTTTGTTTTTTTTTTTTCCTATTTACTTGTAAGCAAATTAGGCATCCTCTGGTTACTTGTTTGGCAATGTCCCAGATTCCCACACTCACATACTTTGCAGCAAAATAATCTACCAGTCCCTGTGATCCCCAATGTGGTGTTTTTTTGTTTTTTTGTTTTTTTTTTTTTTTGTTTGTTTGGTTTTTTTTTGTTTTTTGTTTTTTTTTTTTGTTTTTTTTTTTTTGATGTATCTTAGTCAGTAATCTATGTGCCGCATTTTGGTGGTCCCAATGGGGGTTCTGTAGGGGCCATTTAGCGTCCGCAGCCGGGCCTTGGACATGCTGCATGTCCCAAATACGCATTCCTTCCCTTCTTATCATATTCCGTTCTTCAGTAGAGAACAGAATGCCCAAAATGGACTGCATTTCTTCCCAAGTATAGATGTTTGGTCCTAAGAACTGGTCGACCCTCTCGGCTACCCCAAAAGGGTCCTCTAATAAATGTCCCATGTCCTTCTTAAAGTCTCGTACATCTGCCGAACTCAAGGGGACAGTAATAAATCCTATACCCGCCTGTGGTCCACCCATAGGCATCTCCCGTAGAGGGAATAGCCCCGTCTCCATCCTACTGCGGCTCCTTGTAATCGGGCCTTGGTAACCGGTTTGGTTAACCTCCCCTTGGTTACCCTCTTCATCATTGTTTGGTGCAGGTGGTTGTGGAGGTGGTGGGGCATTGGGTGCTAGCGGTGGGACATATGGGGGCGGTGCTATAATTAAGTCGCCCAAATGATTGTCCCTCTTCCCCTTTTTGTCCGGATCCCCTTTCCCTTCTCTTAATTGGAAAACATACACTTCGGGTCTTGCTACCCATATTTTGGCATAATCACTCTCCTCTTGCGAGAAGGGCTCTTTAGAATTTACCCATAGGTTCAAGTCCTGTCGAACCCAGTCTTCAGATGATCCAAACACGGGCCAAAAAAACTTTTTTTTTTTTTTTTTTTTTTTTTTTTTTTTGGAAATCTCTTTCCCACCCCATACTTCCATGCAATAATGTATCATTCTGGCCCTATCCTTAGTCTTGGTCCCCGGGTAATGCTTCCAATTACTAAGCATAAATCCTAGGGGATTGTCCCTTGGAATGGGGGGGAGTTTGCCTTGGGTTGGGGTCTTGCTTTTCCCCTGCCCCATGCATCCGGAGTGCCTTCTTTCACTCTCAAATTCCTTTCACTTCCCCTTTTTCGTGGCCCGAGCCCTCGCGGGTCTGCGGGAACCGCACTACTCAAGGGTCCACACTCACTTGGAGAGTCCGGCTGCCGGCCCTCCTCTCATTCACACTTGTCCACCGCCACACTCCGGGATCCCAACCCCGCCCGAACGGATTCCCTTTTATACTTACGCGTCCTGCGTCTTCGTCCGGACTCCGTGCACAGATTATTAAGGGGTTCACCGGTATAATTTGTCCCGTTTGCTTACTAGTATATATTTTAGGGTCGTCGGTGAGAGTGGCGGAGGTTCTCCCAGAGGGGCCACCCGGAAAGCACTGGATGAGGCGCCCCCCACTCTGGGTAGATCCTACCCGATCCAAACTCTCATCCGAGTCACGGCACCAAATTGTTATAAAATTGACTCAAAACGAGCAATTTCCAATCAAAGAATTTATTAATTATTGAAGCAGTTATACTACGTAAGCAAAGGCTCAGCGCTGGGTGACAGGGGAGTCTCCGCTCCACCTACTGCCGCACCAACTAGTTTCTGATTCAGTGCTTTTATCCTCTCCATCCTTCAGGAGTCCATGTTATCTCGGAGTTCTCTGCGCCTGTGCTGGTTGTTGCTAGGGGTTCATCCTTCTGTCTCCTGGTGGTCGGTGATAAAAGGCTGCGGAGTCTTCCTCAGCTGCGTCTTCTTCACCCTATGTCTTTATTTGGTGACTTCTCCGTGGAAAATTACCAAAATCTTATGATTAACGCAATATGTGCCCTATCAAGTTTCAGCAAGCAAATATCCTGCCTTGCAGACTGTTTATCTGCCCCTGCCCCTTCCCCAGCTTTTCCCTGGTCGTTATCTCTGTGAGTTATCTGCTTGTACCATTTGTCAGCGGGAAAGGTTTCCCTGCTGGGTGTTAATCTGCCCCTGCCCTTTCCCCAGCCTTTCCCTGGTCGTTATTTCTGTTAGTTATCTGTTTGTACCATTTGCTGGGTGGGACTATGTGTGGGCTCCTGCAACCCCTTCCCTGGTATCCTTGTAGCTCATATCTCATGAAGTAGTACAGAAATAGTCAGCAGAGAACTCTTGTAACACACTGGTCTCTTTTTTGTGATGAACAAAATGTAGTCCTTCATCTCAAGGAGGATACCCGGGAAAGGGGGTGCAGGGTGTGTCGGGGCAGGATAAGGGGGTGCAGGGTGTCCTGCAGCTGGGGAAGGAGGTGCGAAGGGTCCCAGTGCCCAGGAATGGGCATTCAAGGGGGTCCCCGGGGGGCTCCCCAAAGCCCCTCCCAGGGGGCAGCAGGAGCTGGCTCAGGAGCTCTGGGCAGAGAAAAGGGGGTGACCCCGGCTTGGAGGGGACATGGGGGACTCACCCACGCTCCCGGGGGGACACGACCCCCGGGGACCCCCCCTCACCTTGTCCCGCAGGGGAGGCCGAGCCCCAGCCCAGGCAGACGAAGCCCCCGAGCCCCGGCAGCATCTTGGGGGGCGTGCGGGGCCGGGAGGGGCAGGATCCGGGAAAGGGCGGCGGCTGCCGGGTTCCGCGGCTGCCTGGAAACCACGAAGGCGGCAGCGTCTGTGACAGCGGCGCGGCCTCAGTTGCCTGAGAACGCGGCCCTGGCTGGTTGTGCGCAGCCTGGGCTCCTGCAGGCGGCTTCACTGGACGATTCGCCAGGGGAATTGTTCGCGGAGCATTGGCCTCTGCAAAGTTCCTGAGCGTGCGGAGCATTGGCCTCTGCAAGGAGTTCATCAGCGTGCAGAGCGTTGGCCTCTGCAGAAAGTTCCTGAATTTCCTTTGGAGGTAAAGATTGACTCAAGATGAACTTTTTGGTTTTGTCTCATTTGCACTCTGAGAGAGAATGCCAAAGGGAAATACAGGATGGGATAATGCCCGTCTTCTGGTGCAGCAGTTCAGTGGTCTGCACTGTCACAGACATGTTTTATGAAAAATCCTTTGGGTTTTTTCTCCTGAGAAGCTGAGAGACCTCAGGAACAAAATGTAAACAATGGTTATCTGCTGCCCTGGAATGCAACAGGTGCATCTGTGATTGGTCTCCTAGAGTTGTTTCTAATTAATGGCCACTCACAGTCAGCTGGCTTGGACTCTCTGTCTGAGACACAAGCTTTTGTTATTCATTCTTTCTTTTTCTATTCTTAGCTAGCCTTCTGATGAAATCCTTTCTTCTATTCTTTTAGTATAATTTTAATAGAATATATATCATCAAATAATAAATCAAGAGTCAGATCCTCATCTCTTCCCTCATCCTAAGACCCCTGTGAACACCACCACAATGCACAGCTGAGTGGATGAACAATATATGCTCTACTGATTGTGCTTTTTTTTTTTGCACTGAAGGTATGCAACATTTTCTAAATGTACTGGTCTATAGTTTTTTTTCCCGCCTAGTGGTTGCTTAAACTGCTGAAAGGTGAACGAAGTCTGTTCAAGTTTCAGTGGGTTTTTATCATCTGTTATCGTTATTAAAATTTTTAGGTAGAGGCCTGTGAATTGAGGTGCAAATGAGACCATATGCCAAAATCAATAGTCTAGATTTTATGTAACAGTAAATAGGAGGAAGAGAGAGAGAAAGGAAAAGAAAAAGAAGCAGGGGGGGTGGCGGGGGGTGGGATGGGGGGTTGGGAAGAAGGGGAAGAAGGAGAGTGACAGAGACAGATGAAGTGAAAAACATCACCATTCCATGGATCCCATTGGCATACCATCAAATCCTCTTCTGGTCTTCTCTGTGGTGAGGTCTCTCAAAACGTAAGACTCCAATGGATTCCTGCAGATTTGGGCAAGGTGGGACCTCCCAGGTGCCTCCTTGGGGTGGGGCAAATTGGACTCTGTCTATTGCTACTTTCAAATAATAGAAAATCTTTAGCATCTGTCTGTCCTTTGAGTCTGCCATCAATTGGCTTCTGGATTTTCAGATCTGTTGTGTTACTTTGCGTGCCCTGCAGTCGTCTGGTGCAAGGCCTCAGGAATGGGTCTGGGGGCACTGTGGAGGTCTTTGATGGGAGGTTTGTGTGCAAACCTGGCCTCAGCAGACGAGTCTGTGGCTATGACTTGCCCACCTTGAGGCCAGACAGAGCTGATTTTCAGGACAGCTGCTGGGTTTGGCTTTGTTGTGGATAGGTTTTTCTCTGCAGCCTTGTTTACTTCTCCCCAGCCCTGAGCTACTGGGACAATAGTGTCACCTTTGTCTTGTCTCAAGTTCCCTTAGGCAGCTTAACTCACAGTGCCAAGTTCCAGTCCAGAGGCATTTTCAGGGAAGGGTGGGCTTGGGTGGTCGCAGCCTCTTTATACAGTTTTGTCCCAATGGGCAGAAAGTCCTTTCTAACAATTTTTAAGCCATTAGCCATAACATTCCAGTCTCTCCCAAGTCCTGTGAGGAGCAGCTGAGAGATCAGGGGTGCTTTAGCCTAAAGAAGAGGATGTCCACTCTAGCTATTTTAAAGTAATATTTAAACTGCAGCTTTGTCTGTTCTAACTATTCTTAATGTTCAGATTTTTAGCTCCAGGTTTCAGTATGATCCATCTTTGAATTGCACAAGGCAGCCCTATAGTTCAAATAAAGTCCAACTAGAGGCCTAACATATTAGCTACTTACACCAAACAAGCACTTAGCTACTTTCAAATCATAGGAAATTTTTAGCACCAATATATGCCTTGAATCTGCCATGAATTGGGTTCTGGATTTTCAGAGTTCCATTGTTGCTTCTTCCAGATTTGTTGAGGCACTGTCACTCATCTGGGAGATGCTGCCTTCAAAATGGCTTCTGGATTCCCAAAGAAGACCTCGACACCTCGTCTTTTGTCCAGGGAAAGACTGACATCTTTCACTGTAAGTACCCAGTGGGCTGTGTTAAGGCTGCAAACTGCCCTGGTGTCCCTGCTCTCCCTGCCCCTGCTTTAGTGCAAGCAAGAAAATGCTTTAAGTAGGTAATAAGCAGAAATATTCTAGTAAGGCTACGAAACGCATGTAATAAACGACACAATTATGAAGGTTTCTTTTGAGGTGAACAAAGAGGGGGAATTGTGGGAATCCCCAAAACCAGAGGGTTTTGGGAAAGCTGAAAAGGCAGCCTCAGATACAGTAGAACTGTGATTAGAGCTAAGCAGTAGCCATGAGATAGGTCAGCAGAAAAATTATTTAAAAAGTAGAAAAGCAAGGACAAATAGAACAATGGTCTGTGTATTAACGCTTCTCTAGAATAACTCCCTAAGCTAGAGAAAAGTTTATCTAGCAAGATATTAGGAGGGTTAAGGCTTAATAACGGAGCTCTGTGCATTGTGCTTTAAGGCTTACAAGCAGGTATTGTATTCAAAAGAAGCAAGCATTGTTTTAACCAAAGGTATGTGTGCTTATGGTGATTGGATGGAACTACTGTCAATGTGCTTTTGCTTTGTGTGATTGGTCAAGAAACTTAGAAAGGAAGTTGTAACATTAAGTTCTTGGTCTGCTGCCTGGGATGTGAGCTGCTGGCATCTTCCCATTGTCATAACCATGTAATGAGAGTGATGCTGGAAAATAAAAGAGCTCAAGGCAGTTCCACAGCAGTCCTGTCCCGTTTGTGATTTGTAAATAGCCCCCTGCTGGTGTCAAGACCAAGCTGCCCTTGGGCACCTGAGCATGTTGGGGGGGAAGCTCAAACTCTGCCCAAAGCCCTGTGAGACAGGGCTGGTCCCAGCTGGAAGAGCTTCCAAAGCAGCTGTTCTCTCCCAGCTCCTGTGTGGGCACGGATCCAGCCCTGCAGACACAGCGTACAGCAAAGCAAGTTATCTGCTGCAGCACGTCCAGAAGAAAATGTCTCAGCACCTTTGTGTCCCAGATATCTTTTATGAAAAATCCTTTCCTTAGGATTTTTCCTCCTGAGAAGCTGAGAAGCCTCAGGAACAAAATGTAAACAATGATTATCTGCTGCTGTGGAATGCAACAGGTGGATCTTTGATTGGCCCAGGTTGGATGTTTGTAATTAATGGCCAATCACAGCCCAGCTGGCTCAGACAGAGAGTCCAGGCCAGAAGCCTTGGTTATCATTCCTTCCTCTTCTATTCTTAGCTAGCCTTCTGATGAAATCCTTTCTTCTATTCTTTTAGTGTAGTTTTAATATAATTTTATATCACAAAATAATAAATCAAGCCTGCTGAACCATGGAGTCAGATCCTCGTCTCTTCCCTCATTGTAAGACCCCTGTGAACACCATAACACCTTTGTTCTGCAGGATGGTGGAAATCTTCCTGTGCTGGGAATTGTCCCCTGATTTTGGTTTACCATGTGTTGATGGTATCTCTCCCAAAGGCGTTGGCTTCTCTTGAAAGCTCTGGATTGGTAGGAATCTTGAGGGCTGTACAGTTTTTTCCTGCTCCCTGGAGCCAGGGTCACAAATGTCCCTTGGTGTCTGGAGCTCACTTGACTGAAGATGCCCCACTGCTGAGGCTCTGTCCAGGAGATCCCTCTGTTTTCTTCTCTGCAGGGGTCTGTGAGCCCAGAGAGAGAGAACTACAGAGAGAACTACAACTTGGACACATTCCTGTGCTCCTCACTCTTGGTGCAACGTTCCTTTCTTGCCTCTCTTGGACTCAGCCAGCAGTGATATCTCCTTGCTGTGAGTTCTCAGTGCTGTACAGGGATGGAGTCAGGGCAGTTCTGAGAGCTCATCCCCATTCTTTGAAAAGGTCACTGCCTCAATCGAATGATCCTAAAGAGGAAAGAAATGCCCAAAGAGCAGAAATCCCCAACCATGTCACATGCAATCATGGAGAAGCTGATGGGACAGAGCCATGTGGTTGGAGTATGTGTATTGCACTCTGTATTGTTAATTTATTGGTGCTGAGTATTTCAGCAAGCAACTTCCAGGGCTTCCAGGACTGTCCTGGGCAATGTGATCACAAATTGTTCAGCAGTGCCACTTGTTCAAGAAAAGCCTTTGTGAACAAGCCCACCTCTGAGGCTCTAGCTGGTTTATTTTTGCCTTTCAGCTGCTTCCCTCTAAGTTCCTGTGGGAGAACATTCTCACCATGAAGAAGAAGGCCAGCAGTGGTAGGAGTTTTCTACCCAGAATTGGCCCATGTGTAGACCTGGGGAAGACTGGTCCAAAGGTAGCCTTTTCCTGCTCTTCTCATTTCTGTTTGATGGGAAGTTTGAAGAGGGTGTGTGCTTGTGACAGGCTTGCCTCCAGCAAAATACCTGAGTGTGCAGGTGCTGTTGTCATTGCAAGCTGCTGTTAGAGGTGGGCTGGGAGTCCTGATCTGCACTCAGCCAACACAAATAAGCTCTGCTGAAGCTGCCTAAGTGTAGCTGCCATTGCTGAAACAATGGGGGGAAGGCTGGGGACACAAAGGCACAGCATTGCCATGTGCCATTCTCCTGCTGAAGGAGCCACCTCTTGCTTTGGTGTGGTCACCATCAAATGCTCGGGGTCACAGGATTCCCTCTGGAGTGGCAGCATTGGCCTTGGAAGGCCGAGGACCTGCAGGAATTACTTTAGATTTAACAAAACAAATTGCCTTTATGCTTTGGGCTGGAACAATGTGTTGGACCCTGAGGGGGTGTTAGATTTTGCAGGCTGCCAGATGTACAGGGGAGTGGCCCTGGGCAGAGGGGAATGGATGTACTTTATCTGGATCAGTGCCTTCTTAGAGGTGTGTTTGAAGCTGCTTTTCTGGCAGGACTGGCTCAGTAGAAAGCACAGTCCCAACGGGTAGGTGACTGAGGTGGGCTGTTGTTATGGATGAGGTCCCTATAGGTCTAATTTAATAAACCAACATTAGAATTTAGCAGCAATTTTAATTGAGCAGCAATTTTATATGAAATCATGCAATCAAATATAATCAAGCAGATCCAAAATAATTTGGCAGTGGTTTGGATAAAGCATAAGCAAAACCAGTCAGGATACAGGGGGGTTTCTCACCCTGCCTCCCATTCAAAAGATAAAGAATCCAAAGACAACTTCTAGACTGGATGCTAATACATATTCATCAATAATTTTCTGTCAATCTCCTCCTATTTTTGATTCTTGAAATCTATGTCACTGTACTGCACAGTGCATGCTCTGCTTGTTTCTAAGGGGTCTTTTGGTTTTGGTGGTCGCTTCCCACGAAGGCTTCTGCTCATCATCACTGTCCTTTGAACAACCCCACAAGCTGCACATGCACCCCAAATCGTGTGTTATAGAAGCCAGCATTATATTCCAAAAAGAAGCCTTATGATTTCATCGATACCTGGAATCATCCCAATTTTGTCCATTTCAAGGCCGATTCTTTCATTATCCTGAGGCCTATTGCCTTTTGGGGTGTTACTTATCTCAAACTACATCCTGCATCCTGTTTTCTCATGAACATCTGGAAACATCTGTTTTGTGTCACTAATTCCATATCCTTTTCCTCGATTACTTTTTAACAAATATTTTCTAAAATATTTAAAATATAGTTACAATTGTTAGCACGAATCAGATTCATCTATCACAGTGTTGAGCAAGAAATTGGCAGCAAGAGCCATGTAACACACTGGTTAAGGATTGCCCAGACAAAGCGGGGGAGAGTTTTCTCCAAGGAATGCCTCAGCTCCAGAATCATTTGCTGTTGTTTTGGGCCCGTGTGTCCGC
>NC_135271.1:7765000-7770000 GCF_051311805.1 Agelaius phoeniceus
GGCTTTGATGAGCGTCGGCATCGGGCGCCTTAACCCGGCGTTCGGTTCATCCCGCAGCGCCAGTTCTGCCCACCAAAAGTGGCCCAGTGAGCACACGCATTCCACGGCGTGGCTCCACGCCAGCGAGCCGGCCCCCTTACCCATTGAAAGTTTGAGAATAGGTTGAGATCGTTTCGGCCCCAAGACCTCTAATCATTCGCTTTACTGGGTAAAACTGCCCATTGCTGAGTGCCAGCTATCCTGAGGGAAACTTCGGAAGGAACCAGCTACTAGATGGTTCGATTAGTCTTTCGCCCCTAGACCCGGGTCGGATGACCAATTTGCACGTCAGGACCACTACGGACCTCCACCAGAGTTTCCTCTGGCTTCGCCCTGCCCAGGCATAGTTCACCATCTTTTGGGTCCTAGCACAGACGCTCACCCTCCACCTCCCTGGCTCCGCGAGCAGGCGGCGGGCGAGACGGGCTGGTGGTGCGCCCGGGGCTGCCAGGCGCGACACGCGCCCCGGGATCCCAATTCAGCCGGCGCGCGCCAGCCCTCACCTTCATTGTGCCGTGGGCTTTTGACGACGGCCCCTGACTCGTGCACGTGCTAGACTCCTTGGTCTGTGTTTCAAGACGGGTCAGGTGGGTAGCCGACATCGCCGCGGAACCCAGGTGCCCAAGTGCGGCCCATCAAGCCCGGCCTGGCGGCGCCATGCAGTCAGGGCACACTGAGGACAGTCCGCCCCGGTTGACAGTGGCACTGGGGGTCTGCGCGCTCGGCCCCTGCACCCCTGCGTGAAATGCCGCGCTGCGGGGACGCCGCCCCCACCCCCCCTCCCCCCGGAGGGGGAGGGCGGGGGAAAAGCGATGCCCCCCACCACGGCACCGCCAACGGTGGGGGAGGAGGGCGCGATGGCAATCCTCTCCCTCAGCCCCGGGATTCAGCAAGACCTGCTTCCTGGGGGCTGTAACACCCACCGCCACTCGCACGGCGCCGGGCGATCTGCCCGCCAGAGGCCTTCCCAGCTGACCCGGAGCCCGTCGCGGCGCACCGCCGCACAGGAAATGCGCCCAGCCAGTGCTGGCCGCCGGCCGGGCGGCGGTCCCCATGCTGGCCCGCCCCCCCTGGCTCGTCCCACGCACAGGGTTCACCCGGGGGGCGGAGGGGAGGCAGAGGCGAGGATCTACCCAGCCCGCGCTGTCCAACCGCAGCTCACCGGGTTGAATCCTCCAGGCAGACTGCGTGGGCCCCACCCGTGGGCCCTCTTACGGTTTCACACCCTCTTGAACTCTCTCTCCAAAGTTCTTTTCAACTTTCCCTTACAGTACTTGTTGGCTATCGGTCTCCTGCCGGTATTTAGCCTTAGATGGAATTTACCACCCGCTTTGGGCTGCATTCCCAAGCAACCCGACTCCGAGAAGCCCCAGGCACGGCGCGCCAGGGGGCTGCTACCGGCCTCACACCATCCGCGGGCTGCAGCCTCGATCACAAGGACTTGGGTCCACCGAGAGCGCTGCTGGGGTTCTGTATGCCACATATCCCGTGCCACACCGTGGGGTGGGGATTCAGCGCTGGGCTCTTCCCTCTTCGCTCACCGGTACTGAGGGAATCCTCGTTAGTTTCTTTTCCTCCACTGACTAATATGCTTAAATTCAGCGGTTCGCCACGTCTGATCTGAGCTTGCAAGCCCAAAGCTCGGCCGCGCTGCACACGGGGGCGCGCGCGACGATGGCCGCCGTGTCTCCCCCGCCCGCTCCCCCGCCCTCTACGCCGCCAGTCCCCCCTCCTCTCTGCGCTCCCGGAGGGAGCCAGAGAGAGAAAGCGCGCGTGCGCACAAGTGAGCGACGAGGAGACGGAGAGCCCCATCCTGGAGACAAGAAGCGAAAAGGGAGTGGGGCAGAGACGGCCCCGCGCAGGCGGACCGGCCGGGCGGTGGCGCGCGCAACGGCCTCGGCAGGGAGAGAGAGAGGAGCGATGGCGCCCCTCAGCGCGCCCCGGGCCAGCAACAGAAGAGGAGGGGGCGGGCGAAGGGAGGACGGGGTAGGAACAACCATCCCCGGCGCTCTCGCCACGTGCGTGCACTCGGAAGCATTGCACGGTACCGCCGCGGTTCCCACCCACAGACAGCCGCCCATGCGGGGGGACACTGGGGGCGAGGCCGTTCCTCGCCTCCCCTTCTCACCCTCCTCTTTCTCTCTTGGCCCTCAGCAGTGCCTTTCGACGCCGTCTCTCGCTCTCCCCAGGCTGCCATGCCACCGCATCCATGGCATGGTCCCGGCAAGGACGAGCTCCACCCCAGCGGCTCACTCCGGGAGCGGGGAGCTATGGAGTGCTCCCCGAGTCTGCATTTAGGGGGACGAGGGCCCTGCGCGGCAACGACGACAACTGCGACGATGACGACTGCGATGACGACGATGCCCGCCGGGCCGCAGGGAAGGGATCGAGGCCGCGTAGGGAAATGCTTCCGTCGCCGAACCCCTGACCGTCTTCCCTCCAGGCACCAGCGGGACGCCGCTGCTCCCGCCGCCACTGCTGCTGCCACCACCGCTGCCGCCGCCCACCGCAGGCGACGGGCCTGAGAGGTGACCCCAGCCATGCCGCCGCCGTGGTCCCTGGATGGCGATTGATCGTCAAGCGACACTCAGACAGGCGTAGCCCTGGGAGGAACCCAGGGCTGCACGTGCCTTCAAATGATCGATGGTCAATGTGTCCTGCAATTCACATCAATTCTCACAGCTAGCTGCGTTCTTCATCGATGCATGAGCCGAGTGACCTACCGCTAAGAGTCGTCTGCCTTTCAGGCACTGCTCATGCCAAGCGGCCCCTTTTTTTGTTACTCTGGCACCGAGGACGTGGGGGTGCGCGCCTGGCTTTGACCGTACGAGCACACAGAAACGGAAGGGGGAATAAAAACCAACTGGAGCAACCCACGCTCTGAAGGCTGGACAAGAGGCAGGGGAGCCCACGCTCCTGACCGCCTCCCACTGTGAGGGGAGACGCCGACCTCACAAACGCTGTCCTTCGGAGGCGGACCAGGCACCCGGGCTCGGCCCGGCCTCCGCGCCGAGGGCCACGCGGCGCGCGCTGGAATGCGGGAAGGCACGGCAGCCCGCCCGCTTCTTGCTTTCACGGGACGACACGCACAACACACATGGCACGTGGCCGGGGGCGTGTGGCCGTCAGCCCCCGCACACGCCGGCTCTCCCTTGGCCCCCGACGCCGCAGGCCTCGCGGAGTGCCGCTGCGCCGCTGCACGGCCTGCTTTTCTCTTTCCCCACTGCACGCCTTCCCCTGGCTCGAGATGGCACGCGATGATGACCAGCCCCCACTGGCGTGCCTCCTGCAGGACCACTCCCCTGCTGGGCGGGTGAGTGACCGGCGGATGGGCTCCACCGCCAGCCCCGGAGGTGGACGCCACCGAGACCCGAGCCAGCATCGCCAGTGCCCCAGGCCTGCCAGGCAGCATACCCCGGCGCTGCCGGGGCCGCGCTCCCAGGACCGCCACCGCCGCGTCGCACTGCCGGGGCCCCTAGCCTCGGGCATGCGCCTGGCGGAAGGCGGTACGGAGCTGAGCCGGGGGGCAACGCTCGCTCTACTTGTTTGCACGCGGACACCGGGCGGGGAGAAGCACCCCCGTGGCCGCCCCGCATGCCTTTCTGCGGCCCACACGCGGCTGGGAAGGGCAATGGAGGGAAGGGCAATGGAGGACGCGACAAGCGGGGCCCAGGATAGGACTGCCGCTGGGCGACGGCGGGTGCCTTCTGGTGACCGTCCCCGCAGGGTGGGACGCCCGTCGAGCGGCGCTGCCGCCGCTCGGCACGGGGTCGCCTGCGCTTGCGGGCCTCCGCAGCTGGAGGGCCCACCGAGCACTCGCCCTCCACAAGCAGGCGGGTGGTTGAGCCAGGGGACAGCTGGCGGATGACGGCACCGCCGGTGTGCGTTCGAGGAGAAAAGGCTGTCGAGGGGAGGAGAGGCGCCGGACGCGCCGGGTGCAGTGCCGCGCGCGCCAGAGACCACGGCGGCGGTCCGAGGAGAGAGAGAGAGCGGGCGGGCCCCGGCAGCCATGACCCCGTGGCCGAGGAAGGGCAGAGAGCACGCGCTCTCTGCCAGCGCCGCCCATTACGACGAGGCGAGCGGGTCGGCCCCTGCGGCCGACAGCGTGCCGCAGCCTCTCCGTCAAGGCCAGGCTGCGGGGGGGGGGGGGCAGGGCGCCCCTCCTTGGTGCCGTACGGTTGACCCCTGCAGCACGCGGCGGGACAACGACGGCGACGGAGGAGCGCGGCCGGTGGCGATGGGACAACCACCGCAGGGGATCAGTGGGAGTAGCTGCTCCCCACCCCTCAGTGGCACCCCGCTCGGACACCGCCAGACACACCTGCCACCGCCGCCGCCGGCACCACAGCCACCATGGCGGGCCGCGCCAAGCCGCCCGAGTCTTTAAACTGCCGCCCTGCCCCACCGGCCCCTTTCAGCAAACCCGCAGCGTTGGATGACGCTGAGGGAAAAAAACCTGGGGGGACCACCGAGGCACGGAGCGCTAGGTACCTGGCCCTGGGGCGAGGGAAACGACCTGCATGGCCCTGCCGGGGTGCCTCCCCCGCTGCCGCCCTCAGGAGAGCGTCCACTGGCGGGGGTGCGCCCGACATCTGCCGCCACCACTGCCATGTGCTTCTCGGGGCCCGGGGTTTCCCTCAGTAGCCTGGCGCTGCGCATCTGAGAGGACTGCCGTGGCTTGGGCCGCCCCGCCGGCGCAGGGCCCGACCACCGAGCACAACTCGGGCGCGCGCACACACACCACGGCGTGGCAGGGAACGCCCGGAGGCCTTGGCCCTTGGAGTTTCTCTGCCGTGCACGAGAGGGGGGCCGCTCAGTTCGAGAGCAGGGAACTCTGCTGGCTGGCAAAGGTCCCGCTCCCTGGTGCGGGATGGGCTGGAGGAGCCGCCTCCTCCGAGCCCCGAAGGCGCCCCCGCCACCTGGCTCCCTCGCCCTTTCCACCTCGGCTGCCGACGGGTGCC